>NC_134827.1:28962891-29025177 GCF_004210375.1 Tachypleus tridentatus
GGTGCCTACTTGTCTAAAACATTTTACTACTATTGGAGGCTACTTGTACCACAGAGGTATTTGTGGGGTAGAGGTAAGGAGACATACTTATTTAAAAAAAAACAACAAAAAAACACTAAGCTTGTGAAGTTTTCAGACTTAAATCTGTTTAATGACCATTAATATTCTTATTTGTAATAACTTGTGATAATTACTGAAAAGAAGTTGATTTAATAACGATGATAAATGACAGTATTAGGATTAAAGTGTTAACTACTATTAAAGTGTTAATGGATGGTGCAGATATTACTACAAAAGTTATATTAGGCTTAGTAAGCATAATGCAATTTTAACAAGGTGGGTAATTGATAGGTTAGTAAACAGGCTAACTGTATTGTGTTACTACATAAGTTTAATAGAAAGATTAGTTATTTGCCACATCTTATTTTAAAGATAAACTTATTTTATTAATAAGACAACTGTAATATGTTCAACTCTAACATTAGGCTTAATTCTGTTGTGAGTTGGCTACTTGTATTTAGTTTAAAAAGTAATTAGAAGCCACATGCAGAAAAGTTATAAATTATAGAAAAAGTGTTACATGAAAAGACATTGATGAAGGTTATTTATTTAATGCTTCTAACTTAAATATTTCATCATGTGGTATTCAAACAATTGCTAACTGTAGTACATTAGAATAATTTAACAATAACGGTAATATGTGCGTATACATAATACAGAACTATGATTGCCTTATTCATTGTTATAGAGAACAAGGTAAAGAGTATGTTAGAATGCAAAAATAAATGTTATTTAAATGCTTAAAAAGATTAAATAAAATTATTAAATATAAATAAATACAAAGTAAAGAATTATCACAGAAATGAATAGAGAAACAAAAAAGTCAGATAGGAATAAAAAACATCAAGAAGCTTTAGTTATTGGTAATGCCATAGTACTGTATGTCAATAATACAGTCTGTTGAGTAGAGAAGAGGGAAAATTAGATGGTTGTTCAAGAGCCAAGGGAAGATATAAGCACCGAAGGGAATGATGTACATGTATTAGAGTGTTAGCAGTCTTTGTAGTACACATAAGGACTAATGATATATGGAAGGCTATGTTAGAAGAGCTAATTGATAAGTTTAAAGCATTGATGAAAGTATTTGAAGTAAAGGACTACAAGTCAGATATACTGCCAAGACATGGTTGTTAGGATTAAATTATAAGTGTATCAGTAGGGGTAAGAGTTAGGTTCAGTTGGTATGTAACGACTAGCTGATTGGATTTGTATACTAAGGAAGGAAGGTAAGGTTTTGAAATGGATGGATCACATTTTAATAGGGTAGGGGCTGGCTTGTTTGTAAGGACTAATTCAAGTATAAGGGTAGTTTTAAACTAGGACTAGACTTTAGTGAGAACCACTATATTAAAGAAAAAAATGAAATGTAGAGAAAAGTATAGTGTTGGAACAAAGTTCAGAAATTCTTTTAATGATAGGCCTAAACTGTTGTTATAATGCTAGAAGTATAAGAAATGAAATGGGTGACTTCGGAACAGTGGTAGGAACAAAGGATTTTGGTATGAATAAAGTGGAACTTTGTTCAATATAGAAAGTTCTGAGGTTGGATGTTATGTGATTGCAGGTAATTTAATGGATATGGAATTTTAAAAAATGGTGTAAGAAGTGACTTGTGTGTGTAAAATGCATGTCCTGTTCAAGTGGTTATAGAGGGAGAAGATTTTTAACTGGAATTTGTTACAGGTCACCAAATGAAACTGGTGATATTAATTTTTAATGAGAAACTCTGTACAGTGAAACAGAGTTTAGTTTCAAATGAGATCATGGTTATGGGGAATTGTAGTTTCAGAAATACAGACTGGGAGATGTTAAAGCCAAATCATATTGGAGACAGCTTTATATGAAATGTTCAGGGTTGTATACTGTACCAGTTGGTTAGGGAATCTACTAGGAACATTGTAAATTTATTGTTTATTTTTAATCAGAAATGGTCAATAGGATAGAAATTGTGGAACATCTGGGTGCAGGTGATAAGTTTGGGTATTTTGCTGCATATGGAAATTAGCTTGGTACTTGGTTTTGCTTATATTGACCAACAGGTCTTTTGTTGTCCTTACATTACATGGCTGTATGTATATAATCCCAGATAATAATGAGGCCAATACCGTGTACTTAACAAAATTTGATATTTGTAATATCATTTAAGAATTCTTTAGTTAAACAAATGCATCAAAATATGCAGGTAAGGGACCATGCACTTCAACATTGAAAAGTGTACATGTTAAAAAATAATTTATTCAAATAGTATCAGTATTTTATCATGCTTGTTTGTTTCATCGACAAAAAAATTCAAATTGTATTAACACTGCATTTTATTTTTTCAGTGTTTACTTAACATGTCATAATTGCTTTACAGATAACTTCCAAGCACTTACAAAGTTAGCGTGAATTTTCAAAAAGGCACATGTCATAAGATTTTAACATTTAATTTCATGTTTATTTAAGCAACTTTATTATGTGAATAAAATTGCCATCACAACATAATTTCAATTTTAATATTATATATGTTTTAATTTCCTAGTTCAATACAAAGTGTTTAAGAAAAAGAGGTAAATATGCTTTTCTGTTTGTCATCTGTCATGTCTTCCCTCATTAATTTATACTTTATTACATCTGTCATGTCTTCCTTATTAATTTATACTTTATTACATCTGTCATGTCTTCCCTTATTAATTTATACTTTATTACATCTGTCATGTCTTCCCTCATTAATTTATACTTTATTACATCTGTCATGTCTTCCCTCATTAATTTATACTTTATTACATCTGTCATGTCTTCCCTCATTAATTTATACTTTATTACATCTGTCATTGTCTTCCCTCATTAATTTATCTTTTATTACATCTGTCATGTCTTCCTTATTAATTTATACTTTATTACATCTGTCATGTCTTCCCTTATTAATTTATACTTTATTACATCTGTCATGTCTTCCCTTATTAATTTATACTTTATTACATCTGTCATGTCTTCCCTCATTAATTTATACTTTATTACATCTGTCATGTCTTCCCTTATTAATTTATACTTTATTACATCTGTCATGTCTTCCTTATTAATTTATACTTTATTACATCTGTCGTGTCTTCCTTATTAATTTATACTTTATTACATCTGTCATGTCTTCTCCTTATTAATTTATACTTTATTACATCTGTCATGTCTTTCCTCATTAATTTATACTTTATTACATCTGTCATGTCTTCTCCTTATTAATTTATATTTTATTACATCTGTCATGTCTTCCCTTATTAATTTATACTTTATTACATCTGTCATGTCTTCCCTTATTAATTTATACTTTATTACATCTGTCATGTCTTCCCTCATTAATTTATACTTTATTACATCTGTCATGTCTTCCCTTATTAATTTATACTTTATTACATCTGTCATGTCTTCCCTTATTAATTTATACTTTATTACATCTGTCATGTCTTCCCTTATTAATTTATACTTTATTACATCTGTCATGTCTTCCCTTATCAATTTATATTTATGCTTTATTACATCTGTCATGTCTTCCCTTATTAATTCATACTTTATTACATCTGTCATACAAAATCTGTACACGTTAATGAATTAGAAACTCAACTTTCAGACTCTATTGAGCTCAAATATTAAACTAAGAACCTCCCATCTTTTTGATTTGTTGAAATATGAATATATTTTAGAAATGTACCAGGGTAGCCCTGCCTACCACTCCATTTTTTTGAAACCTCTTGTATGTTCATCGCTACTTTTATTGGTTCATGTTTATAGCCAATAAAAAGAACACATTCTAATTATGTACACCTTCAAGTTGTTTGCAGTTGGTCTCCCTCTGGTATAGCGTTAAGTCTATGGATTTACAATGCTAAAATCAGGGGTTTGATTCCCCTTGGTGGACTCAACAGGTGGGTAGTGCAGTGTGGCTTTACTATAAGAAAACACAAACACTTGTTGTTGGCTTTGAAAAGAAAATTTGTAATTTCACTGGGAATTATGAAGTCTGTTGACTAAGCTTATTGTGCTGAACAGAAATTAGATTGTTGTTAACCCAGTATAGCTTAATTAGAAAACTAAGTAAATTACAGTGGTTTTGTGTGTATTACAACAATTATTTGATAATTCTTTGGCTTTATAAAATGCATCTTTGTAATTACAAAAATTAATTTCTCATCCTTTTTCACTTGCAAGTGTGGTGTGCAAGCATAAATCAATTTCATAACATAGTAATTAATATAAAACATTGTTTTTCTATGTATTTGTTACTTATTGTTCTATGTTTGAAGGAAAACAAATAAAAATTAAATCTACACATTCATAAACACACACACATTACACAACATACCACTAAATTTCTAATGTTCTGGGAGGATAAATCACATGCAAATACCTTCAGAGTTTACTGGATTAACCCTGATGTCGTAAAGAGCCACATCATAAACATTATTTCATACTTTTATTACTTTTATTTCTAGTTGAAACCACTGTACTATAAATTGGCCAATAAATTATCTTCCACTGTGTTCTCAGAGCTGAGATTATGATAAACTCAGTAGGAAAGTTATGGTAAATTGTGGCATACAAGGCTATTTGCTATTGATGGTATTGTATTACAATGTTATGTAAACAGTCTAATGGAAAGTGCAGTAATTCATTGCTCTGTGTTCATCATGTCTCTGCTTTAGTTACTAATAGTAAAATAAACTTTGAAACTCGTAGTGGAAGTACTTTGATTATTCATGATCAATACTTTCTCAATTTTTGATTGAGATTGACCAAATTGACAAACCTTAGTGTTGGGGTAAAGAAAATGACACACTATAAAGTTTTTCTGGGAAAAAAAAAATCTTTATTAAGGAAGCTTTTCAGCTTATGCAAATTCAATTTCAAATGAAGAGAAATATGAATCTTAGTCTGAACATCACTTTTCACTTGAAGCAGTCAACACTCTGACTCCAATTATTCATGGACATATTTACTAAAAAATTCGTATTTACAAATTCAGATTTTGTCTACAAAAAATTGTTGTGTACTAAAAGCTTGAAATAATTTGTGAAGGCACACAAAACATTATATTAATGTTATAGTATGGAAACTGTGATGGTCACTTTGGGGTCACATGATTGACATCATCCACTGAGGCAGCAAAGAAAGAGTTAACGAGTGTTTTTAATCTAAATGTAGGAAATGTGTTGATCAGAATAACTGTGAAATGCAACATCTTTTAGTTTTGCATGTATCACTGTGATAAGTAATAGTTGCTCTAAAAGTTAACATTATAAACCCTGTGTATCAAATGGCACAGTTTCATATGATTTTTACATAAATCAAAACTAGATGAAGGTTTTTGCTGGGTGTCTAGCATTTCTGCTTCTTCTTCCACTTTCTTGGCCACCAAGACTCGGGCAGAGCAATTACCTCTTTCCTTTCGAATTGATTGTCTCTACGACTATAATCGTTCTTTTACACTGGTGGAACTCAAACTGGCCCTTCATTGGTCTGGCAGTACCCCGGTTGGACCTGATATTGTACACTTTGAAATGTTGTGTCATCTATCTCCTGCTTCTCTTGCTATTCTTCTGATTGTTTTTAACTGGATCTGGCAGGAGAATGTTTTTCCTGATGCTTGGCACCAGGCTATAGTCCTACCTTTCTCTAACCTGGGAAGGATCCCAAGATTCCTTCAAACTACTGTCCAGTTGCTCTTATGAGCTGTCTTTGTAAGACCTTGGAGAGGATGGTTAATGCTTATCTCATTTGGTTCCTCGATTCAAACAACCTCCTCTCGCCCACTCAGTGTGGGTTCTTATGACAGCACTCCACCATGGACCACCTGATTGGACTTGAAGTGTCAATCAGAGAAGCCTTTCTCAAATGACAACAAGTATCAATATTCTTTGACATTGAGAAGCTTATGATACAACATGGAGGTATGGCATTTTGCGAGGCCTCCATATATATGGGTTACGTGGCCATTTGCCCATTTTTATTAAACATTTTTTAATAAAGAAGAGATTCCAAGTTTACGTGAGTTTGACACTTTCCTGTTCTTTTCTACAGGAACTTGGAATCCCTCAGGGCTGTGTTTTGAGTGTCACACTTTTCATTTTAAACATGTCCTGTCCCAAAGTTTGTCCATAATGTTCACCCTGGTGATGTTTTTTAGTTTTTTAAAGGTCACTAATCATTTTAATGCCTTTTAAGTTTTTTAATTTATACATTACATCTTTTTAATGTGGCTCCCTTTAAAAAGGTTGTTTTTGTACTTATCTGTTAGTCTTCCTGGTGAGTTATAATTATTACAATTATGCTACAGAAAGTCCTTTACAACTTGTATTACTGTAGTTTTTCTCTTAACATTATAGACTAGATGTAAACATTAGTTTTATTATATTTATGTTGTTTTTAAACTTTGTTTTGTTTTACCTCAATTTCCTTTTATGAATTTTACTAAATTTAATTTTAACTTTTTACCGAATGTTTGGCACAGATAGCTTAGCTGTTTTGTGCCATAAAACACTAAATCAACCAACCAACTTTTCTCAGTTGTTATATTCGTTATTTTAAAAATTTACAAAAGTTACTACATAAGATATTAAGAGTCAGTATCAGGAAATTTAAATCGAGTTTAGTGCCAATTTTAATACATTTTAGATGCAAATGTTTGTTTTTACTTGAATTTTGTCTGAAACAATAGTTAGGAGATACATTGTAACAGTTTTACACAGAAGTATAGTTATTTTTTTATCATGAAAATAAGATAAAGTTAAACTATCTTAGCATAGTTTGGTAATGTAACACCTACTTCTGTTACTGTGACTATTCATTCAAACACTTTTAAATTAGATACAACTATAAAACTCTTTTCTTCTTTGTGTCAGACGCATTACACGAGATGAACCATAATTTAATACAGGATGATGTTCCCTGTTTTCTTTATTTAGGGACGAGGATATGTCAGTTGTGAAATATGTGGTAAAAAACTCAGGGAGGTCAGTGTGGTTCCCCACATGAAAAATGCACATCCAGTTAAAGGTTCTGAGGCAATGGAAGAGAAAGAGGAAACTGTTCACGAAGAAGCAAAAATCCCAAAACGAAAAGCTGCGATGAAGTAAGTTTGGTCTAAATGTAATACCTTGCGTGTTTTAAGTTTGGTCTAAATGTAATACCTTGCGTGTTTTAAGTTTGGTCTAAATGTAATACCTTGCGTGTTTTAAGTTTGGTCTAAATGTAATACCTTGCGTGTTTTAAGTTTGGTCTAAATGTAATACCTTGCATGTTTTAAGTTTGGTCTAAATGTAATACCTTGCATGTTTTAAGTTTGGTCTAAATGTAATACCTTGCATGTTTTAAGTTTGGTCTAAATGTAATACCTTGCATGTTTTAAGTTTGGTCTAAATGTAATACCTTGCATGTTTTAAGTTTGGTCTAAATGTAATACCTTGCATGTTTTAAGTTTGGTCTAAATGTAATACCTTGCATGTTTTTCTTCCCTTTCAAAACGTACTTATCGATTTACACTGAGGTCGATTGTTTAGTTTTGAATGCGTGATCAGTGCATAAGGTTTGTTAAAGGAAATCAACAGTGTCTCGTTTATGACAGATAAAAACAATGAATTTTGTTTTGTTACTTTGTATTATAAATTATTTTAGAGCACGTCATATCTTTAATGAAGTTTAATAAGGTGCAGGTAACATTACTGTGAATTAACAACTGATTTTCTTATTTTATAATATGTTATTTGCACTTGGTTATGTGAGACAGCTGTGAAAAGCAATAAAAATCATTTAATGTTTATTTTTCTGCTGTAATTTAGAGCCCAGCAGCAAGTACAGAGTTATATAAAGAATCTAGCAGAAAAAGTTGACTCAAACAATAGAACCTGTTCAGTATCAGATTCATACAGTGGTTCATCGAGTGAGTACGATGATGATGATGATGATGATGATGATGAAGACGAGAAAGATGGGTGTACGAAAAAAGAAAAATTCAGGTGGAGGATTTGGTTCCATGGAAGGGTTTATTTTGTGAATCAGATATGATCCAGAAACCAGAGGAAGGCACTGATATGTTGCAGGAAGTGGAACAGAATAGCCATCTAATCTGCCAAAAAAAATGTAAATTGTTAGAATGCAGTTATTCTATAGTTCCAGAGCTTAACATTAATTATTTTTAAAAAGTTTTGTGTGAATTCATATTCTTCAACATATAAATACAAATTGGAGACACCTATAGAATGCATAAAATATTAAATGAAGTTGATCATTATATTACCCCTGAAAAAAGATTATACAAACTTGTTAGTTAGCCCCTGCTAGTACGGTGGTAAGTCTATGGATTTACAACGCTAAAATCAGGGGTTCAATTCCCATCAGATAGCCTGATGTGGCTTTGCTGTGGGAAAGCACAAACACACAAACTTGTTAATGTGTGTGTATGTATGTAAAGTTCACCACTTGTTTTTGTCCTTGTAAAGACAAAGAGAAAACTTTTGGTTTGGTAAATGAAAAAAATGTGAGGAACAATATGTTTATGTAAGTGATTTAACATGTTCTGCTTAAGTTCATTCCTAGAAGTTTCATTTGGATGTGAAACCATACATAGGTTTGTATAGTTTTCAGTACTGGGAAACATGAAGCTTTGTTACTTACCCAAAACCAACTGGTTTAGTAAATAGAAACAAAGTTTTCAAACCAGTCAGGGTTAAAGAGTTTAATTTCCTAAAATGATTATATTTTTTCTACAAAAAGTTAATCGAGGTAAATTATTTTGTTTCAACCTTAAAGTTTATTATCACCAACCAACATAACTATACTTTTTTTTTCTTTAACAAGAAATGTTTATAGTTACCTGCATAGAAAACTGTCAGATTCTCAGTTTTGAGCTGTGCCTGTTTACTTTATCCTGAGAAGACCATATCTAGTCAGGAAGTATAAAGCAGTTTTGTTTATAAAACTGTTCTGTAGTATAGAGAAATTCATGTGTTAATTCTTAGGTTTTCTTTATACATTTCTCTTTTTATATGAATTTTACTTAAAGTTAACCTTGTAAAAAATATTAAGGCATTTCAAATGATAATATTTTGCTTCTTAGGGTTGTGGGAAGATGTTTCAGTCCATAAAAGGTTTAAGAATTCATATGGCCAGCTGTGATGCAACACTTGAGAAAACTTGGAGATGTACAACATGTGAAACCAACTTCAAGGGAATTGATTCACTTTTCAACCATCTAATGTGCACTCACTACGTATGTAGTGTATTTGTTTTTAATCGCTGTTGGAACTATTAATGTTAATCTTAACTTTCTTCATTACATTTAATCAGTATTAAGATAGAGGTTGCCTTTGTGTATCAGTAAAGCAACATCACATTAATAGTGTCTCATGTTCATGAAGTTATTTATGACACTGCTAAAATTTATATTTCTCTCTCATTTCCATTCTATGTTTGTTGATATTATATGAAGTTGCTTTTGTCCTGTTTATGGTTCCAGGTAATTGAAATAAGATTAGTGGGTTTATTTTATGTACATATAATTATACACATTGGTCAATGTATTCTTTTGTTATTGACTAAAATTTATAACTGGATACGTTCAGATATGGTTTCAGTTATTTTTTGCTGGGGTTTAATCTACAATAACAATTTCTTTGTTTGCCTAACTGTGAAGTAGTTTTGATATTGATTTTAAAACAGTTTAAATTTTGTTTTTTAATTTATTTATTTTTTTATAAAAAGTGTGTATTCTTAGATATTTTGGACACTTTTCAATGACAAGCTAGTAGATAAAATTATTCTATATATTTAATATTATCTGATGACCACAAATTAGAAAATGTTTTCACTAGAGATACTTTGCAACTTAACAAAATCCAGTGCCTTAAATGAAATAAACTTGGAAAAGTTACTTAAAAAAAAAAGATATCAAATAATGTTGTAATTTTTTAGAACCATATTTTGTTTTCTTTACTTGAAGTAATATTGTAGTAAGTTATATCAGTTTAACTTGCTTTTACTTTATTTTCTATTTAAAGGAATATATAACTGCAGGATATGCTAATGGTAAGTTTGTATTTTTATTTAATGTTAACTTGAAAATATTTTAACTCATTACTTGCTTTTAACTGCAAGGTTACAGTAATATGGCAGTAATGTATCTAATATTTTGTAAGTGTGATAATTATTTATCACTTGGTAGCATTTCTTCTATTTGACCTCTCTTAGCCAGGTCTTATGATTTATGTGAAATTAAGAAAAATTTTGTGTAATGTAGCCTGTAACCAGTTGATCGGTAAGTAGAAAGCATGTGTGACAAATCTGGATTATATTATTCTTTCCACCTTACCAAGTGACAAATGAGTTTACATTTCAGATAATCAAGTGTCAGTAAACTGAATATGATGGGCTTTGTCACATGATGTTTTTCGGCTGTTTAAGTTTCCTTATCACATTGGCTCCCACACGACTCATTGTTGGGTCATGATAGTCTTCCAGTAAGACCCACTTTCTTAAGTTGTTTTTTTTTTTTTTTGTTTTATTAAACTGATAGTTGTATATAAAAATAGACAAAGCAAATAACTATTTGGACAAAAATATATACATTAAAAAAAATGAATTTTGCAACAAAATTGTTATTTTGAAATAGTGAATATAGGAAACAAACTGTTATCTAAATTTTCCAACATACTGTTTCCAAAAGAGATTAGAAAACAAATAAACCAGTTTGCCATGAAAATAAAAACAATGAATAATAAGAAAGCAGTGTAAAATGACAGTCATTATTATAGATATAATTTGAAATTATATGACCTGATGTCTTTTATTGAAACAAGTATTGCATAGAGCAGGGCTAATTTCACATTCGTTGCAGTATGTGCAAACATTTTTGGTCTTTCTATCCACTTCTTTTGCATCATTGTCTTTCTTTTATTTCACTGTAGCAGCCAGTGTATCTTTTACAAATTATTCTGTTAGACTTGTGTGTTTCAGTGTAAGTCATCGTAATGTATCTCGTGTTGGCTCTTTCTGCTGTTGTCCTTGGTGTTACTGCTGCTTGAGCATTTACTCGACGTGGTGATTCAATGATTGACTTTTGAAACGTGCATTTGTATTGTTTTTTGGTGCGCTTTGTTGAATAATACCAAAGCATTTACCATTGTTGCATTTAGCAAAAACTGAAAGGCAGTATAATAATTTCATCTAATACTCTTCCTAATTAGTGGGAAGTAACTGGACATTTGATTGGACATGTCTGTTCCTTGTTTTATGATATTGGAATTGAGAACCATTTCTGGATTTCTGACATTCACATCAATTGATCTCCATCCAATTTCCTTGAATTTCAGTTTATGCTTCATTGACAACATAAGAACATGTTTTTTCCCTCCATATTGCAATCACAATACTGTTATCTTGTTGGTGACCGACAATTCTCTGAACCTGACGATGACTGAAGAAGGTTGAAATGTTGTTTGCTCCTCTACATAGAATTTTCTCAGCCCATACCAGCCATTTTTACGTATATAACTCCATGAAACTTCTTTATTTCATCACAATTAGTGTCTTTCCACACGCTTACCTTTGTATTTGTTTTACCAGCTGCCTTATTTGGTGATAATTGACAATAACTGATATTTCAACATATGTTATAGAAAAAATATTAATATCTGAAAAAGAGAAATAATAATCATTACATATGGATTCATATTTCAAACACTTTATGCTTCTAAAGTTCTAGCATGACCCATGGGTTGGTCATGTGGGACAGTAAGACTAAATGCATTTTTAGGGCTCAACGACCCACCCATGGTTCGTGGGTCAAAAATGACCTTTACAAGGTCTGAGTCATAACTAACATATAAAAATTGTATTCTTCCTAAAAACAAAAGTAATTATAAGATGACAAGTGAGACCCTGGAAAGTATTGGCAAAATAGGCTTGGGAGTTAGTGTTAAAAGACCCTGTGATTAATGTAAAATAAATTTTTTAGTACAAACCAAAGAAGAGCTGATAACCAGCTTGTACTATTTGACAGCCAGTACCTTAAAGAGTAACCCTGAATTAACTGATGAACATTTTTCAAATGTTGACTGTACCAATATATCAAATTTCAAGATACGATTCCAACTGTACTACAACATATTTTAGTTTGAAGATAATGTTATCATTATATAACATTTATGTAGTATAATTCACGAAAACATTAAAATAATCCCTCATAAGGGCTAAGTATTGTCCAGAAAAATTGTTTTTAAATACAATTTCATTTGTAGAAATATGCACCGACAACTTTTTCTGTTTTAGTTTTGCAGACCTATTATTAGAAACCACCTTTTAACATCTTTTTTGGTCTAAATTCTTTCAAACACCACTTTTAAGCCTTTTCTTTACAACAAACTCAGTTTTCTATAGTTTATCTACCATTTTGTAAGAAACATGGCTGTCATGAAGTAACATGGCAGAGTCTCAAAGATGTAATTAACGAGAAATATTTGAGAAAAAAGGCTATTTTGGAAAGGGTTTATAACCTTTATTAAAATTCAAAGTATTAATATGTCATCCCATCGAGAATATACACAATATACTTCTTACCAGAAGTATATCTCTATAGTGACCATATTAATGATAATCTGCTAAATTACATTAATTTACACTGAAAGTATTAAGATATTTTAATTAAAGATTTTCTCATAAATCGTTTTTTGGGGAATATTGATTAGACAACATGCAGACTAACTTTCTCTTTAAGACTGAACGTATTTTTTGTGCATGAAAAAAGTTTGTCATGTGAAATCTTTATAAATTGCAGATGAATATGAAATGTTTTTTTAAAGAACAAACCTTCTATTTTATCTGTTACTTTTGCTATCAAATCAAAATCTGTGTTCAATTGATTTGGCTGCCATTGTAACTACTGCAAAAAAATATTATGAAGTAAATTCAAATTGTGTTTATTTTTTCCTAGAATATGCAAATTATAACTTGAAAACAAATGTTTAATCTAAATAGGTTAAATGTTATAATATTATACATTTATATATGCTTATTTTTGCTGGCTAAAATAGAAATTACAATAGTATGGTGCACACACACTCGTGTTACCTTATCCAAGAATGTAAGACAAACCTTTTCGTTTTCCCTGTATTGGCTGTGTTTTAGTACACTAGTATTTTGTAATATACAATCACATTTCAATTGTACATTTTATGTGTATATACATTATTAAGATTTACAAATAAGATTTTAAGCTTATATTTTCTTAAAACATAGGACATTAAATAAAGAGGTAAAGCAAACATCTCTTCTAGTTATGACCTTTGTTTGTTTTTGAATTTTGTGCAAAGCTACACTACAGCTATCTGCACAAGCCATCCTTAATTTAGCAGTGTAAGACTAGAGGGAAGGCAGCTAGTCATCACCACCCACTACCTATTCTTGGGCTACTCTTTTACCAACAAATAGCGGGATTGACTGAAACATTATAATGCCCCCACAGCTGAAAGGGTGACCATGTTTTGAGTTATGGAGATTCAAAAAAGAATGAAATTTCAAAGATTTTAAAGACTCAATTTATCAGCACAAAGGTTTGTCTCGGAAGAAACAATGCCATTGTATTTGAAAATGGCTGGGTTTGGTTTGAATTTTGCACAAAGCTACATTGAAATTGGCTGGGGAGAACCATTTCTGGGACATTCTGAGCTTGTGACTGTTAATTAAATGTCATGTATAGAATTAAGCATATATAAGGACCATTTCCAAACATTGAAGGAAGCGATGGGGGGTATTGAGTTTTATTCAGTACATTATTGATATCTCATCATATCTCTCCTAGCTTTTTAAATATTGGTCATTTTAGTTTTTAATTCATACAAAACTATAGACTTCATATGGTGATTTCACAAACATCTAATTTGAACCAATGTTACATTCAATGTACTATGTGACAGACAGAAATCAATGTTTAGGTGTTTTTTTTTAAATATTCAATTTTAAATTAAGAAACTAAATAATTTATAATATGAAATTTTTAATTGCATTTTAGTTTTGTATCAGATGACATGACCTTTGACCTGTGATTTGTTGCAATAAGGTCAAAAGATTTAAAAGTAGAATTTTAAAACTGTTGTCAGATTAATATTTACTAAATAACGATTTTCTTTTTTTAATTCACAAAATACGCAAGCCAAATTGATACAACACTTTTGTATTGTGGTGCATTGATTTGCCAAAATTCTGCAAATACACTAGTGCACTGATTTATCATCATACCCAATTACCAATTTTTATCTTTACAGAGCTCGGAGAAATCTCAGTTTTAAAACATTCCATTCATTACTATTTTAGAATTTTTCTGCATTTCCACAACGTATAGGCTTATGTTTGTTAAGAATCTATCATCACTTGAAGGTATAGTAATTCATCTCTTGTTTTTCATGGGAATTTACCTTCTCTTATAAAGGTTTTATTACTACAGCCCTTCGTTGTCATCCTTTCGTGATGTCACACAAACATATTTAAATATTTTATCATATCTGTTTGAAAGCTACAGGAGTGTTTCTTACTAATTTCATTTTTTATATTATATTAAAAGAATCGAGTATCTGTCCCTTACAGTAAATCAAAGAAATGTTTTGTGTGTAAATAAACTACTATAGATTAAAATACAAAAGTGATTTCAGTCAATTATTTCTCTTTCTTATTCACTAGTTACTTATAGCATGAATCTTCTGTTGGATCAACTTATTTTTAAATCATTGATACTGTCTTCAAAAAAAGTACAGAAACCACATTTGTATTTAATACTTATGTTATTGAAATCATAACATTAGAAATAGCAGTAGTGGCTTAAGTTTGTTAAAATATAACGATGAATGTGTGATATAGATCATATGTATATAAAGACTTTAACATTAAAACTGATGAGTTTCTTAAATATAATTGCTACAGTTCATGGTCTGTTCAAAGTTAATGTTTTCAAGACATGTTTGTACTTTATATCTAGTTATTTTATCAAAGATAAACAGTGTGAAAGAAATTGCAAAATATAAACCTGGCTGAAACATCTGAGTGAGCCAGTTGTAGAGTTGTTTATAGACAAATTTTTACTTGATTGGAAGGAGATATTTATATTATTAAAATGTAAAGAGCTGTAACCAAAATTTTCCATCGTGAACTCGGACAGAATGTGTGTGTATGTTCCTCCAGTTTATCGTCCACAAGACTAAAAACAGTATCATTTCAGATAGCAAGTATTCTCTTCCTAAAAGGAAACTGCAGAATGTCTTTAAAGAGTATGGCACAGAAAGACTTGATAAAATGCCATTTGAACCAGCTATGAATTGGACTTTAGACTTGTAAGTGGCTTTAGAATTCTTTTTTTTTATTATTAATGTATGGTATACATCTTTATGTGTGTGTATTGTTTAATGGGTACCACTTACAGTTTAATAAAGTTTCTTCTCAGTGTTCAATCATTTTATATGTAAGTTGAATGTTTTTTTAATAGTAAATGCACTTACATTAACTTAAGATGCTCACAGTATTGTTTGAGTTATTTTTCTGTGTGTATTTTTAACACTAATTACTTTTAAATGTTTGTTGAAATGAGACTAATTGTGGTAAAAAGGCTGACAGTCAGACATTAATCATATATTTTGTGACATAAGTATAATTTTAAAAGGATTCTGTTTTAGGAGAAACATAATTATACAAAAAAATCTAACCATCTCTAATACAAGGTTGATAATTTTTTGTATTCAGAAGAATTGTGACTTAGTGGATATTTATTGTAGTTGTCAGAAATTTGTATACATATCTATCTTTTATTTACATAGCAATATGGCCCGGCATGACCAGGTGGTTAAGGTACTCGACTTGTAATCTGAGGGTCACGGGTTCGAATCCCTGTAACTTCAGCCGTGGGGGCATTATAATATGATGGTCAATCCCACTATTCGTTGGTAAAAGAGTAGCTCAACAGTTGGCGGTGGGTGGTAATAACTGACTGCCTTCCCTCTAGTTTTACACTGCAAAATTAGGGACGGCTGGCGCAGATATCCCTCAAGTAGCTTTGCGCAAAATTCAAAAAACAAATAAACATAGCAGTATAAAACTTGCATATTCGAAGGAGAGGGTGAAATTGCTAAATAAATAATGACTTTGAAACAACTGTTTAAAAGAAATGTACTTCACTAAGTTTTATAGTCTTTAATTATGTACTGTTTAGTACTTGTTCGAGGTAATGATAAAATTTAATGGTAGATAATATGTTTAATAGTACTTAAAGGATTTTTTTTTTCCAAATACTGATCAACACTGTACCACCAATATCAATATTTATTTTATTAAAAAATTCAGTTATTGTTGATAGATAATAATTTCATATTTTACCTGCTTATTTACTGTTTATAATATCCCCTTATTACTGCACTGTTTACTTTCTAATAATTCAGTAAATATGTGCTTTTGTTACAGCCGCAAAAATCATTATAAAAAGAATTATTTACTCGGTGGAAGCCACATGCAAAGGACTGGGAAAAGTTAAGTCCATCGTAAGTATCAAGTTCAGAAATTATTTTTGAAAAGGCATTTAGCTTATAGTTGATATGTCTGAGGGTACAGAATCTGTATTGAAATAAATCTGCTACAGTTTTCTGAATTGGTAAATTACAAGTTGTATGTAATTAATTATTAATTGAGTTTTATAAAATTTCTTTTTGAGGTTGTATATATATTTTTATTAAATCTCTTCCTATGAACATCAACAGTACGTGTCATAATGCTTGAGTAAGATGTATTCAAAATTAAATTAAACTGCTTTGTTATCATAGTATATGAAGAAAATGCAGCTAATAAATCAGATTTTAAAACTATACAAGTTTTAAGTTTTTAATTTTATAAGGCAATAATTAAACACTATCCTAAATTTCTGCTAGTTTTAAAAATTGTTACATTTTTTCTTTAGGCATCTCCTTTTTACAAATTTATCATTCCTCCAAGATGAACGGAATTTAACTTAATATAGCTGCTATAGTGTTGTTATTGCTCAAAGAAAACATTATTTTCATAGCCTTCAATCTGTTTAGTTTCAGAGCAAGAAATTTTAGAACCATACCACTCTTATCATGCCCACCTTTCACAGTCTCTCTTTCAGAAATTGTCAGTAGTTTTGTTTGACGTTCGGTATTATATTGTTTTCCACACAGAGAATTGTCAGTTTTAGTACAAGAAATATGTTGACAAGCTCAATTGAATTTGTAATCACTCTTATCGTGTTGTTAAAAAGACAGAAACTTTGTAATAGCTATGAGACATATTCTGTTATTTCTATACTATTATTTTGCATTCTTTGGAGTATTATGTAATTAAATGAAAAATTATTAAGTAGTACTGTTAGTATAATGGGGGTTAAGTGTCATCGACAATTGACGAGAAAAAGCTCAATTATTACTTTATTCTTGTTTTTCATCTGTATTCTTTATCATTATAAATGTAACTAAAATATAAAAATTGCAAATGTTTTATATTAGATAAGGTAAAATGAATTTTTCATGCGGTGTGCTCAAAAGTTGTGTGGATATTAGTTAATTTGATGCCATAATATGAGCTGCATGTTTGCCATGTAATTTACTTATGTAGTGCAAATATTAGATACTCATTACTCAAAAGGCAGTAAGGTTTAAGTATAAATAGATGCATACTTTTAAGCTATTTAGGATAGTTTCTTGTTACCTTTAAATTGTTCTGGAAAAAAGGAATGGATAATTTAGATTTCTTTTTCTGTTTGTTAAGAAGTCATCAAATTGATCAACCTTAAATATAGTTCAGGTAGAAAAAGTAACAAACTATGAGTTTTACAGAAAAAAGGTATGGAATTTAGGAAAGTTCAGAGATTACACAAATGAAATTTGAGTTTCGAAATGAAGAAAAGTATTTTTTTTATTCTCAATGTGAAAATCGCTTTGGACTCAGACAACCAAAAAAAGAATCAATGTATTGACAGTAAAAGTACTTGATTAAAAAGTCTTTCTCTTTTTTGTTTTGTTTTTTTGTACAAAAGACTTGTAGTTTTTGTTGAAAACCTATCAGAGTTTGAGGAGATACATATATTGTATTAAAAGGTGTAGTGTGAAAACGTAAGTACAAATTGATTACAAAGTTGGTCAATTTGACCAACCTTGGTGGAAAGGAGCTAATATCTCAGATTGTTTGAAATTGATGACTTATTTTGGTTACGAAAATCAAGCTTAATGATCCATAATTTATAATTCTATATTTCGTTTATATGTTTATATTAAACATGATTACTATATTATTAAAATAGTAAGTATGAATTACTCTTTGCTTTCAGATATTTTGTTTATACCTGAAGCTTAGTTAGATGAGTTTCAAATAGCATTCATTAGAAGCACAATTTTCCATGTACTTTGGTTTATAGACAAAATAGTTCGTATAATACTTTCAAAAAATTGAAAAAATCATTCAGGTATAACAATTTATTTTTACTGTGCATTAAAAGATAGTTAACATCTTTTGGCTTTATAGGGAGTCTAAACAGTACTTTCCAGAGCTGAAAGAATCACCGTACATCAGGTTTGATAATTCTGATAATGTTCCAGAGATTGTTCCATCTGCATGGAAGAAGTTAAGCTTGTTTGAATCAATATCTTCTGAAAGTATGTAATGGAACCATTTGATAACAATTTGTACAGAAGTTTTTGTTGTTTTTATAGTTCTAACACACACGTACATTGTTAACTTTACTGATAATGTTAATTGTATTTACTGTTAACTTTCACTACCTATAACTTGTATGAAATATGTCAAAGATTTTGTTTTAATTTTGATTTTATGTAATTTGATTAAACGTATTAACAGAAATGGTAAAGTACTGAGGTTAGATGAAAAAGGGTTTCTTAATACAGATCGTATTAAATGTATGTGTTTTGGAGCAATTGTAAATATAAATTCTTTAATTGGATACATATGTATGTTGTTTTTTGTGACACTAGTGTTGTAAAGAAGTATTTGCTAATGCATTTAGAATCAGAATACATAAGTACTGCAGCCACATATTTTAATATTTTAGGTACAGCTCTTATATTTGGTTTGAGCATTTTGATATTGTATATCCAGATTCTATTCACCTTTGTTTTACTTTAAACAATGAGTGGGATTTCTTACCATGCTGTATTCTGTAGATGCCTCCTGCTCAACATTTTTTGTTGGTGGTCCTGTTTGGGCTTGTGATTGGTGTACGGTTCCTTTAGGTGTGACTACCAAACAATATATTGCATTATCAGTTTCCCTGAAAGTAGATGGTACTCACTCACTGGTGGACACTTCTCCAGAAGAAGGAATGATTCAGATTTGGGATGCAGGAATTTTGGATTTAAACAAGTGAGACCATTAAATATGTATTAACTTGTAAGTTGCAAAGACATCTTTGTTTTGTATTATCTATATTTCATTCACTTTAACCATATAACATGGTACCATTTTTAAATACCTTTACGTGCAAGTTGCAAGGTGTTACTGAGTTGTAATCAAAATTTAATTAAACCACTTTAGGTATTTTAATGACATTAGTATTGTCAAGTACATTATGATTCTAAGCCTAATATTATTTAAGTTTTTATTCTGTTATTTCAAAGTTAACTGATGAAAGATTAATAACACTTTCACATTTGCTCATGTTTGAAATGCAAGTGGCCATAGCAGCTAAACTTTAGACTTTGCTATGCAAGAAATTATTATGGTTAATAGTGTATTTCTTGGTGACAGTAAACTACATGCACATACAGTTCGTTTACCAATAACTTGATAGAAGTTCCTAGAATTGGCCTCGAAAGAAGTCATTACAGACATTTCCAAGTTCAAGCTATGCCATGTTTACTTGCAAAACAGAAGCTGTGTTACCTAGTGATCATTTTATTTTGAATGGCATGTTTATAACCAGTAGAAAGACCAGATTTTACCCTTCAAGGTTTTTCATCCTCACATAATACATATGGCATGTAGGGTTGCTTTCAGTGCCATTATGAGGCTAAGTTTCCTCTTAAGAGAAATGTTTGTAACAGTGGTAATTTTCTCCTGCTTTACATGTATTAACTTCATTAATTGAAGTTAGATTTTACTTTCATATTTTAGTTAATTATGTCTTATTGTTTTTCAAGGTTTGTATTTAAGAGGTTTAATTTTTTTTAAATTATTCTATACTTTACATCACTAGAACACCTTTGAGACAACACTTGTGAGTGCAAAAAATATTATGCTTGAGGGGCTAAACCTAATAACTGAAGTTAGCATGACATTACCCATGTGCATTTATTGTTATGCATTAACAGAAATAACCAAAGATAAAAAATAGGATAGGAAAATAAAACATTAAATATGAATTATAAATTAAAAGATAAAGGCGTAAAATTATGCATGTCAGTAAAATAATCAGTGAGGGTTTAAATGGTGCACACCCATTTCTGTTTCTTAATTTTAAACCTTTCACTGCACTGTATATTAATGATAATAACTAGAGTTAGTAATATAGTAGAGGAAATGGCAAATAAAATAAATGTTTACGTAAAATTTTGGTATTTATTTAGTTAGTTAGTTCTAAAAAGTATACAAGTGAAATATAAAAACGTAAACATTAATAATTTTATATTTAATGTGAAAATTGCTGTTAAAAACTATTCAGAGTTCAAGTGCAAATAACTGGATTACATGATGAATTTTCATTAGAAAACACAAAATTAGGTATTTTATTTTTTGAGACTACATAATTTTAGGAAATTTCTCATCAAACTTAAAACAGTTCAAGTATTGATTTCAATTTTACTTTTTTATTGTTCCTATTTGCAGACTATTCAACTCAGTTTTTTATTTGGCTTCCTTATATGACTTTTTTTATGGTAAACTATGGGCAAAAAATTACTTGATCTAGTAGCTAGCTGATATGGTTCATTATGATTTACTGTATCTATTGACTATTTGATCACATTAGTTCGATATGTAAAGTGTTAGAGATTGCCATGGCAATTCGTTTGAGAACATAGTGAGCATTTATAGTTTCTGTGTAACTAAATTTTCTATATATAGTGCATATCAATGGCCAAATATATGCCTAAACTAACATACAACCTCCACTAAATGAATATGAATTTTTTCCAGTAGATAAGCAGTCTTTTCATGTAAAACATGTACATCTAAAACATAGTTTTAAATATTCCTTTATGTCTTTTAAAGTATTTATCCTATGACTGTGTAAAAAAATATGATATTTTTTGTAGTGATTTTTTTTTTATTATTCCTTCATACTTAAAATAGGGTCTGGCTCCCTAACAGCTCTGATTGTATAGTACACAAAGCTTTGAATATCTACATGTTAGTCATATATTTATAAGAAAGCTAACTTTAAGGTTTAATGATAACATTGTTTATACTAGAATTATGATATTTCTTAGCTTGTGTAAAATACAGAAGAAACAAACCATCGTTTCAGTACCTCTATGACCTTTGTATTATTTAGTATTTTACAATAGGTTTGTGTCCAACATAATAAACCATTTTTATTGTAGGCTGGATATAATTACAGATGGGCCATTTTGAACATTTTTTTTTCCTTATAAATATAGGATGCATTCGTTTTTGTGCATTTTAGTATGTGTACAGCCTTAGCAATGAATAGTGAAGGTTTTAAAGTATTATTTGATTGAAATTTTATTGTTTAAGGTGCTTTTTGCCTGAAAATTATATTAAAGTTTTGTGATTCCTATACTGAACCATAATTATGGTTCATGATTGAAATACTCTCCAATGGAGATACAGGATGAATAAAGAAAATATGTTATGATGGTTTTTAATATGGATCATAGTAGGTCAGGTATGAACAGTATCAGGACTGTTATGACAAACAGTGATAAAATTGCTGTGCAGGAAGGGACACATGATGGGAAGTAGTCTAGGATGGCTACCCGTAAATTTATTTTTATAGGATTTTTTTAGATGTTTTTGGTGCATTACATAAATATCTGATTGAAAAGAATTTTCCTTGGTTATTTTTGTTTTTATGTAGAATTGTACAAAATAATGGACCTGTTGCCCAAAGCCATGTTTTGTGAATAATGTAAATTGACCTAAATTGAAAGAAATGCTCACTTGATGTTTGTATTCAACTGAATAACAAATGTTTTGATCATGTCATCAAGGTGAATGTTTTTCTCCAAATTTGATATTTAAATTTTTCATAATCTGGGACTCTAGATGTTAAATATTTAATGTCATAACCTGAAATGACTGAAGAACGAAGCAACGTTTCAAATATAAATAATTTTGAAAACTGTCACTGGTGTTATTAGAATGTTGATGTTACCTAACTTGTTTTCTCATACTTTTATTCAACAATATTGAAACTGAGGTGTAATTAAGTTAAACACCCTTTTTTTTTTAAATATATATTAACATCACTCAAATCTTTTGATGAAGTTAACCCTCTTTTGAAAATAAACTGCTCTATCTAACAAGCTACATCATCACTGATCATGTGCTTTATTGTAACTTACATGAATGATGTAACAATTCAAGTATTAAATTTATTCATTTAGAGGCTCACAATCACTGTCCTTGTACAAATTATCTTCTTCCTGGGAGAATCAAAATTTTTCCTTTAAATTAATATGTTTTTTTACATGCTAGGCATTAAGCCTAAAAGAGTGGCTGATAGGCTTAGAATAATTAATTATAAGGTTTTAGGTTATCCATCTCCCTTGTACATATTGGTTAGAAACTAAAAATAAATTACAATGAAAGCCAGTACCAAACCCAAACGTTGATTTCAACTTCTCTTTTGACGTTGTATGACTAATAAAACATATTCGCTGCATTACCAAAACTATTTGTCCTGACTGTGAGTGATGTTAATTCCTGTGTTTCATCACTGTGTGGCACTAGTATCTGATTGAATATCTTAATGAGATGAAACATATTCAATTCCCATGGGTCCAATGAAATTTTTGTGGTCCTGAAAGTGATTAAATTCTTCACATAGGCTTAGTTTATCACAAGCTTAATACAGGGCATGGTCTTAATTTATTTTTTGGTACATTGTGCTCTTATGCTAAGAGCAAAAAACAGAAAAAAAAACACCTTTTTTTTACAATGAAAGGTAAAATCTATATTATGATTTATAACCATATAGTTTCACTGGTACATTTTCCACCATCAGGACTAGTGTTGTTGAAATTAGTTAGGGCTGTAACTCATAATAAAGATTTTACCTTTCATTGTGTCAAAACAAATGTTGCTTTTTGTGATTTTTACTTGTAATTAAGCATACTCACCATTTCATCTTCTCAACAAGTGACTGGCAGTTTAACTTGTAAGAAACTAAATGTGCTCCTTAAGCCCATGTTGTGGGATTCTTTTGGAAACAACTGAAGTAAATTTTGTAAGTAACATGTAGTAAAATAAGTATTAGCATTTCATATTGGTTTTAACAATATGCTGGAGATTTCATTTAACAAAGTGAGATAGTCTGTTGGTATCATTAGGTTTGTAACTATTTCTTTTCAAAAATATCTTGGAATGAAAAGATATTAAAAATAACAATAATAAGGATGTACTGAACTTATTTTTATGGAAGAGTTGATTATTTTGTGTAATGAATAAGATAGGTACAGAAACTTCAAAGTCTGTAAAACAAGTGTGCAAAACTAAATGAGCAGTTTTGAGTATATTGTAATATCATAACATGTAGTTGAGTCACATAATTGTTTTTTATTTCACTTCAAATTCTGAATTTTTCAAAAAATAACATTTATATTTAAAAATATTCAGTGGGTATCAGGCTTTATATTTAAGTGTTTCAAATACAGTTAGGAATTATCAATTGTTATGAACACAAATGAAGAAACGGCAGCATGCTTTTACTGCCTTTAATTTTAGAAAGGATTAAACAATTTCCCCGAATGTATTATGTCTGTATCAAACATTTAAATTCTTGGATTATTTTACAAAAGTTATTATTCTACTGCATTAATTGTTATGTGTTCAGATATATTTGTTTTAACAATGTGTATTAAACAAAATTCAATGTATATCTTCTGTCAGATCTGAAAGACCTCCTCAGCTTAGTCTGGTTATAGCTCATAACTTTGGTGCTGTTTGGAAACTTTTATGGTGTCCCTCTGGATGCTGGGAACCAGAATATGGAAATCAATGTACCAAAAAAGATATGGATGACAAAGAGGTTCTGCCTCGTTTGGGTTTGATGGCTGTAGCATGTGGTGATGGTTATGTTCGAATATTAAGGTAAGTAGAATTACGCAGGCTTACAATAGTTCTATTGTCTTGAAATTCTTGCATGTTCTACAGTAATTCTTGTATGCTGAATCAGAAAATTACATCCATTTTTTTTCATCACTTACAGAATTTTCACAAAATATCATGTGTACTTTGACATAAGTGAATCATTTTCATTGAAATTGTTGATGACCTCTAGCTATAGATTTCTCTAGACTAATTGTGACATGAATGTATTGTTGGTTATTCTAGAACCCATGAGAAACACACTGCTAGCATTCAAGTGGTTAACATGGGAGAAAAAGTGAATATCACTTTCAAAATCTGTGTAGATAAATTTTCAAAAATTAGTTAATCAAACCAGAACAAATTCTATGATGTTTAAATTTGCAGGGCTGTGTTATTGTGTGTGCTAAAACAGAAATGTTATGGTAATATATGTGTGAGGTCTGATTTTGTAAATAAACAAGTACTTTCTTTTACACATTATTAAACAGAATATTAAATGTAAAAGATGAGACTTTTATTAATTCAGAAATCTCTGAATCACAACCTTTTTTTTTACTCTGATAGTATTCCCCATCCAACATCCCTTGTAACAGATCAAAAAGGCCTGCAGGCTGTTTACAAAGTAAAACCAGTAGCAGTGCTTTCACCACCTGGGGAAGGGCCTTGCATTGCAAGTAAGAAAAGCATCTGTTGTGCACTTGGCTGGAGTAGAACTGATGGTCATCAACTGGTGGCAGGAGGGTATGCTTCAGGTTAGTAGTACCATCCAAAGTCTTTTTTTATCCAGTTGACATTTTAACAATTTACTGGATAGCAAAGGAATGTTATGCTTGATGTGGTATTTTGTTGTTATTATCTCTTAAATTATTATTACGCAATGGTTATAGCAAGGGTATGCTTCAGGTAAAAGTTTTTACCAGATTCCTCTGATTTGGAAAGTTTTAACAAATTATTACCTAGTAGCAGTAGTGTTTTTTTTATAAATGTAACTGTTTGCACCAAAGTTTTTTCACATGATCAAATTGTTAACAAACATTTGACTGTTAGCAGTAATGTACAGTAAAGCCTCAACATTAAAAGGGTGCCCTTCTACCTGTACTCAGATGTTTTCTATAGCAAGTTGTCCTTAATATCAAAAATAAGACATGCAAAGCTGGATTACATATTAACTATGATAAACCTTTGAATTGTAAGTGCCCTCCCCTCATTTTGTTTGGAGTATGTAGAACAAGCAAGGGTGTTTGTAGGTTACATGCTGCTGTGACATGGAGTGTTGTCAACAGGTCTCATGGGGTGGGTTAGATTTATAATTGGCCACAAGGTTTTAAAGTACTTCAAAGCTTGGACTGCTAAACATTTCATATTTCTGTGTGTATTTTAATGTCAAAAACTGAAGTATAAAATCCTCTGAATATAAAGCAACAAATAACTGCTTGTGTCATTAGACTTTACTTGAAACTAATACAATATTCTTGAGAGCATTGAAGCATGAGTCCAAAAATAAACTGGCTTGACCCCTGCTTCAAGTTTATCATCTAACATGTCCTACAGTGTTTGTGAAAAGAATTCCCCAGAATAATAAGATTGCAATTTAAATTTGTGAAGAAGTTTATTAAAGATATTTTTCTGAGTCAGTCCAATAAACATTGCAAGTGTTTGAAAATTGGTCATCCTTCTGTTTGGAATTTTGTGGTATACTGTGCAGGCATACAAAGATAACTGACCACTTTATCAAGTGTCCATGTGTCCTTAATCTGGAATATCAAGGTGTCAATTACTGCAAGATTTATTTTGGTTTCAAACAGTTAAAAAAAAAAAAAGTCTGAAATGTTCTGCCCTTTGTGGCACGGTGCATGTTAATTGAGGTTATACTGTATATTTCTGTTAAATAATCAACATTCAAGTTTTTTAAAACATTTTCATATTTTTCATGAATGGGGGGGAATGAATAGAAAGCTGTTTTGTTTTGTTTTTCTAAACATTTTTATCAAAATGTGTAAATCCCTCCAGTATGTGTTACAAATTTTGAAAGACTGATTAATTTAGATGTATATGATTGCTTTCATTAATTATTTTTAATCATTTTCTCAATTCTCTTACTCTTAGGGTTATTGTCAATCTGGGACTTGATGACTTCTTCTCCATTGTTGGTTATCGAGTCTGACAATCGCTTCGTGAAGCTCTATCCTTATCTTTCGTTTTATGCTCATGCATGCTGTGTAACGTCTCTTATGTGGGGTCCAGTACCTGGTGGACGATTTTTAGCCACGTGTAGTAGTGACCGTTCGGTTAAAATTTGGGACCTAGAAGATCCATGTGTGTATTAAGTTTTTCTTTAACCTTTAACTGAATAAAATATCAGAAGTTGAAACACAGATTGTATTAACATTTGTACTGTTTAATTTATCTTGCCTGATGCTAAATGTCAGCAATCAATAAACCTTATTCATAAAAAAACAATCATTGTTTTAGAAAAAAAAAGTTGTATTGTTACTGTTTTTGTAGTCAATTAATTATAGAAGAAATATTATATTCATGTTTTAACATTTTTTTGTATATATATATATATATATAAATCTTTTCTAGCTATACCATTAAGTGTACTGAAAAGAGGCTTGCACCGTGACTTAGACTGGGTGTCTCACTGGTGTGGTATCTTTGTTTGTATTGATGAATGTTTCAAGTAAGTAACATGCAGTTCTTCACATACAGATTATCTAAACATTGTCATAACCACTGTTTTTGACATGAAAAGTTATAGGTTTTTTTTTTCATGTTTCTTAAGTGAATTTAACAAATTTTAAGTTGTTGTTTTTAAATTCCAGTTGCCTCATCAGTTCTAAGAAGTCAAGAAAAATATTAATAAATATATTACAGGTATAGGAAAAATTGCCTCATCAGTTCTAAGAAGTCAAGAAAAATATTAATAAATATATTAGCTGTGCTATACCTGTAATATATATTTGCACTGCTAGTGAAGTCTTACTAAAGTCCATCAAAGTGGCTTGGATGTGACCTTTAGTGAGATACCGTTTATATTATTATGATGTGTGAATAACAAGTGTTATGGTTGTTAATTCATTATTGTTCCAAGAACAAATAGAGCAAGCACAGTATCAGTGGAGATGGTTGCATTAGTAACTGTAAGGGCTTAGTAGTAATGAAGAAACTATAACAGTGTGTCAATCACACTATATGTTTGCTATATATAGTGCCAGTGATACCTTTTGGCCAGTAATCCAACTCATCTGTTCAGCCTGGATATTATCTAAAAATCATTACAGGAATTATTGGCACTACATTAAAATTAGCAGAACACTTATATTTTACTAAATGAAAAATTAAAACTTTGCTTTACAATACGTGTCTTCGTTTTCACAACATTGTAGTTTTATAGAAGACAGTTTCTGAATAATTAATGTTTTAATAGTTGTAGTTACGTAAAAACGTTTTTTACTGAGCATGATCCTCTGATGTAATGTAGTATGTCGAGTTAGTTGCTTGTAATATCAACATTATTTGTGTCTGTTTAAAACAATTTTATATTTTAATATATTATCATCAGCCTTTCATCACACAAGGCCAGGCATGGCTTGGTGGTTAAGGCACTCGACTCGTAATCTGAGGGTCACGGGTTCAAATTCCAGTCACACCAAATGTGCTTGCCCTTTTTCGCTGTGGGGGCATTATAATGTGACGATCAATCCCACTTTTCGTTGGTAAAAGAGTTGTCAAAGAGTTGACAGCGAGTGGTGATGACTAGCTGCCTTTCATCTAGTCTTACACTGCTAAATTAGAGACAGCTAGCTCAGTTAGCCCTAGTGTAGCTTTGCACAAAATTTGTAAACAAAATATCCAATCATCACACTGTCTTTTCTTTGTAAAAAAAAAACTTAATGTTTTTGTGATCATTGGTGTTACATAAGAATCTGCTGCTAAACAAATGTTAACCAAGCTAAACATCAAAGCATCTTAATTAACAAACATGGTTTTTAGCAGGAGTTATTTAATTTATGGAGATCCACATGTGTATGTCTATATATATATGAAGTACATAGTTAATTGTGACATTTATTTTATACCACTTCCAAATTGTAATAATGCACTGATTTGTCCTCTGCCAGAGCTGTGTAATAATCTGCAATAGTTAGCTACATTTTTATGAAGGTACATTATCACTGTATGTTGTCAGGATTTTGAGAGTGTTTATTATGCATTTTAAAATGCTTAAAATAACTCTTCAATTTTATTTTAAAGAAACAGATAATGTGCAAGTACTTGTAATTAATGTAACTGTGTAGTTTGAGTATTTCTAAATACAAGAAACAGCTTTTAAAAACAATTCTCATTAGAAATATGTTGTAAATTTTTTAGTGCTAGTTCATTAGTTAAAACATTGGACCACTTTAAGAGTAGAATAATTCTTAATTCTGTATTACTTCAGTGTCTTGTAAAAATTATTACTTTATAGTAACTGACTATTTTTATTAATACATAAACTATGCTTGAAGTACAGTGTATTTTAAAAGAAACAGAAGTGATGGCGTGGTAATCATTTACATTTTGAGTTTTTCAAGAAATGTAGAACATTCATATTAAAGACATAAAAGTAGCTTATATTCATTTATTTTTACCTGTAATTTTATAGAATTGCAAGATGACTTTTAGTTTTTAAATATTTGTGCTCATAAATGTACTGAGTGAATGTGGATAGCCAGCACAATGGTAAAAAAATGTATACATTAATGTGTTTTATGAGGTGTGTAATTAACACTGCAAACACTAGTCAAAATAGGTTACTTATGGTGCGTAAAAGAAGTTAAATACTACGTAGTAATTGCAATTCATTATTTTAGAAGGAGTAGTGCTATTCTTTGTTTCCAGGTTACTGATGAAGTAAGATTTATGCAAACCAGTGGATCTTAATGTGTAGCAACTCTATGAACAGACAGGTGTTCTTTTTTTAAATGCATACCATAAATTATATTTTCTAAACAATGCTGCCTTTTAGACTTATCTGTATTAAGAAAAAGGGTTGATGATAGGGGTTGAAATCCCCTGAACCTCACGTATTTTGTACTATTTTTTTTTGGTATAATTCCTTATGTATTATACATATAATTCATTTTTACTTTATTGTAAAGAAATGCATTTTAAATTAATGATAAATTAGTATTCATGCTATAATTGTCATTGGAATAAACATAACTACACAATGTTTTATTGATTTAATACTTAAGCCTAACAGAATGCTTTAAGCTTCTTTGAAAACAAGTTTTGTTTTTACTTCTTATTTTAAAGCTGGGTTTATCATGTCTTTGTTGAAAGTTCTGTGGCATGTGTTGTAATACTGCTGAATATCCTCTGCGTTATAATCTAGTACATGATGCTTGAGAATGACAGTTTCATTATTTAATTCAAGGGCCTTGCAGTACTAAGTATCACCGACTGGCTTCCTTCCTTGTGGTCAGTTAAATATCTCTAATCTGTCTCTTTAGTTCACGTGCATATAAGGTGCTGCCAGGTTGAGAACACCAGTTGACGTAATATTTATAATTTGTATTTTGCTTTAAAACTTATGGTTCAGTATATGTGTATAAACAACCTAACTTTTCTTGATATTAGCTTGAACAAAACTCAAACTTTCTATAAAGAATGTGGCTACTTCAACTACATCCTTCGAGTGATTTCAGCACACAACAGTACAGTTTGGGTAAGTTTGTTTTATTATCATTCTGATGTTTACAGTTAAATGTTGCTTTAACTGTAAAGCATGTTTGGAGTTCAGAACACTTAAGATTGTTTTCCTGCTGCCTTCAGGCCATGTATATCAGAGTTATATCGAACAGACTATTTATGTACACTGAATACGTGTCAGTTTCTACTTGCATTGTATAAAAGTTTTATGTCAAAAAAACAATGTAGTGTAGTTAAGCTCAATACTTAGAAGTCTAAATCAGTTTTTGAATTATGAAAAACATGGATGCTACGATTAAAAATAGAAATGATGGGTAAAAGCTGTTACAAGTACTGTTTTAAATAGTGTTGTCTATACTTAAAAGAAAACTTTTTTCTGATAAGTTAGTTACAAACATCTAAGTTTTATTTCTGTAACATTATTAGTACTGATAATGCCCCAGTACTGCAGTAAGCGTACAGATTTACAACGTTAAAATCAGGGGTTCGATTTCCCTCGGTGGGCTCAGCTGATAGCCTGATGTAACTTTGCTATAAGAAAAACAAGCACACAGTACTGATATTTGTAAATATGTTTTCAAAATCACTGATGGAAAAGGAAGCAAGTTTCTCCATGGGAAGTTGTTGAGAGTTTGACTAAGACCTAATGTGGAAGCTTTCAAGTTCGTTTTTCATAGAGAACTGTTGCTAGCTATGTATTAAAAACCCTATAAGCATGTTAGATAGTAAGATTTGATATTTTTTAGGATGTAAATTCTACATTCTCGTATTCTTACTATGTTAATGTTTTCTTTTAGATGAAAATGCTACTGGAGAATGGGTATTTTTATCTTCCTCTATGGAAATAATTTGTATTTTTAAAATATTTTTCAATGTGACCACTAAGGTGTTTCTTAAATGGAAATAAAGATATCATGGTGTCTCTTTCAGAAAGAGTATTACAATAGTAAATAATTGTGTATATCTCTCAGTGATGCTTTTCCTTTCAGAAAGTGGCCGTGTCTGACTGGTTGAATGTAGAAGCTAGCTGTGATGATGCAGGGGAGGTCGTTGGAACAGTTTTATGTCAGTTAATGAAAAATGTTGACTCCCTAAAATATATATGTCACCGTCGATTTGTAAGTAATAAGTTTCTGAGTTTTTCCATGTGTTCAATGTGTATTTTCTGTTGTATTACCCCAGAGATGTAGGATAAGGGTTTTTGCATCTGTTCAATGTTGACACTGAAATATGACACTGTTGATTTGTGAGTGATATGTTTTTTAGGGTTATTGCATATGTTCAATATGTATTTCCTCTGAAGTATTTTCTATGAAGTAGGGTAAGGGTTTTTGCATGTTTTCATTCCGTATTTTCTATCATATTAATCCAGAGATGTAGGGATGTTTTTTGCATGTGTTCGAAGGGCCCGGCATGGCCTAGCACGTTAAGGCGTGCGCTTCGTAATCTGAGGGTCGCGGGTTCGGGCCCAAGTCGCGCTAAACATGCTCGCCCTCCCAGCCGTGGGGGCGTTATAATGTGACGGTCAATCCCACTATTCGTTGGTAAAAGAGTAACCCAAGAGTTGGCGGTGGGTGGTGATGACTAGCTGCCTTCCCTCTAGTCTTACACTGCTAAATTAGGGACGGCTAGCACAGATAGCCCTCGAGTAGCTTTGTGCGAAATTCTAAAACAAACAAACAAACAAACATCGCATGTGTTTGATGTACGTTTCCCATTACGTTACTCCAGAGACATAGGGTAATGGTTGGTGCATGTGTTTGATGTATATTTCCTATTACATGCCACCAGAGATGTAGGGTAAAGGGTTTTGCCTTTGTTCAATGCATATTTCCCATTACGTTACTCCAGAGACATAGGGTAATGGTTGGTGCATGTGTTTGATGTATATTTCCTATTACATGACACCAGAGATGTAGGGTAAAGGGTTTTGCCTTTGTTCAATGCATATTTCCCATTACATTACTCCAGAGACATAGGGTAATGGTTGGTGCATGTGTTAGATGCATATTTCCTATTACATTACTCCAGAGACATAGGGTAAGGGTTGGTGCATGTGTTCAATGCATATTTCCCATTGTATTACTCCAATGATTTTTGATCTTTTTGTTCTGTGGTTTAGTAATAAAAAAACAATTACCTGAATAAAATCTAAGCTTGAGAGAATATTATTTATGGTTCAGTTGTATATTTCTCTTGAATGTGTGAAGGTTCTTTAAACTGTGTACAGATAATTAAGAGTTTTGTGGTAAATGTTAAAAGAAATAATATATTTTTCCTCATTATAAAGCAGTATTTGACATGTGACAGAATTCAGTTCCTTGTACCTAATTGTTGTTGTGCAGCCTTTTTTATAAAAGTATTTAAATTTTTATGAATAAAAACGTTTATTTTCTCAAGTTTGAGAAGGCAGAAATTTTTTATTTGACTTTCATATGAGAAACATCTGATACCTTATAATGAAAGAAAAACTATGAATTAAGTAGAGAAACTAAATATTCTATAGAGCTTATGTCCAGAATTTCGGTTTTTTAAATGGTTATTGCATGTCGTGTGAAGTTAAAATTAATATCACGATATCAAAGGTATAATTGCCTTAGCTTATTAATGTTGTGCAGTTACAAGATACAAAAAAACATACTTATCAGTGCATTTTGTTTGTTGGTGTGTAAATATAAAATTATCATACAACATTCAGGAGATAACACAATTTCTATGGGAAAGATTAAGTTACGATACAAGTTGCTGTATTTTATTTTCAACTTGGTTGCATGTTCTTGAAGTAAATGTTTAGTAACTGAAGACACCAGACGAGTATACTTTGTATGCTGGACTGTGCAGGTTTTTTGTTTTTTAATCGTGCCTTTTCTAGAGATACAAAGGGAAGTTGAGTGACTTAGAACATGAAAACCTAGGTTTTGATACTTGTGGTGGGCACAGCATAATTGATTCTTGATGACGAGAAACCCACTTTGGTAACCTGAAGATGACCTAGAAAGGTCAAAACGTTGTTCTCTGCTTATCAGCAAGTGTAAATGGCCTTACCAGCAATTCTGAGAGTATAATTGCCCATTGAGCATAACAACAAATTGAGCATTTGATCTGTTTATAAACTGTAACTACGATACTTTCAAGCTTTTATTTTTCAAGTGGAATAGTTTCATGTGTGTGTTTTTAAAAAAAAAACACATTTAGATATATATTAATTCCTGTGATAGATAGTGTTTACTCCAGCTGAGACAAGAATTGGTGTTGCACTAAAAAGCAGTTTTCAGTTGGTCATGGTATAGTATTTAAAATGACCTAGTGTGTCACCATGTTATAAATTTCCTTTCAAAATCTGAATTCTTCAGTGGACAACCATAAAGGTAAAGAAATCAATTTGACTTAAGGTCCAAATTTATGATCCAAGTATGCATGTCAGAATTACAGTAAGTAATAAAACTGATTAACTCTGTACAGTACAAACTTTTAATTGGACAACTGTATAAATGTTTAATCCTGGATAATATAGAATTGATGACTGGCCAACCTGTATGATGTGGAATTCATAACTGAGTGACATAGGATAGAACTTTTGGGTGTGAAGTTTGTTTGTTTTTTTTTATTTCAGCCCATCTATAGGATTGAACTGGAGTGCCTTGAACCTAGAAAGTCTGATGACCAACCAACTCCAGCCAGGATAGATAATGGGGAAAATTCTGTACAAGAAGAAGAATCGGTGAATAATACTGATGTAAAAGAAAGTACAACACCTGTTAATACAGATATTAGCAGAGAATGCTTAACTGTTAATCAGTCTTTAGATGATCAAGATGAAGCTGTGACCACTTGTCAAATGAAACCCAAACTGCCTGACCGACAGAAAGACAACAGCCATCCAAAACAAACAGAAGTAATAGAAGAAAAATCTGAAGCACCAGTTATTTTGTCTACATACAAAGAAATGTCTAATGTATTTGGACTGGTGTTAAAAGACATCAATCTTGTAAGTACATGGAATTTACAAAGTGATTTTACTCAAGCTAAATAACATAAATAAAGCATCTTTTATTTTTAATCATAGCATAGCAACTTATATAATGGCTCTAAGTTTTTGAATAAATATTTTTAACTCGTAACTTTGTCACTGCTTGACCACTTTGAGATTCAATTGGATTTGTTGGACTCAGGATATCAAAACCACTCAAATGATGTATTTGATCACTCCTAAGGTATTATATATTAATGTACTCTAATTCTGCTTAAGAAAATTTCAAGTGCCACAGCTATTGAGGATTCCCTTTTTTTTTTCTTTTCCAAAAATCTTTAATGTATTTTAAATATTTTAAATTTCAAGTTGGATGCAACTTTGAATTCACTCAGAATATGACTCTGTTTGCAGTTAGTTTTGTAATGATGGATTAGCATATTCATTTTGTTGATACTACAATGTTATTGAAAGTAACATGAAAATAATAGCCTTATTATTTGGCTAGTTTCTTTACAGATTGTTATATAAAAATCTAATATGTTGAAAAAATTGAAGAGAGTACAAAGAATCAAAAAGCAAATTCCAATATTTAAAAGGAGAAATTGATAAACCTTTTCAATACGGCATTTCCGTCTTTGTTCATTGCTACCCCCTATTGAAATCAACTAATATCATCATGTCTCGTGAATCATGACGTGTCATCTTTACATCAATAGAAGCATAGTGTACTCACGTCATACATGTGATTCCCAACACTGAACTATTGCTTCTTGTTTGGCAACACTCGTGCATAGGTATGTTTCTTTTTTGACCTGACTTCAGTTTGAGATACAGTTTTGTCCATAAGTGGTTATACTTTGTAAACTACTTAGTTTTCTTTAGAATTATCTTAATTCTACATCCTTGTAGTTATCTTTATGTATGTGTATATATAGACATATACATTTGCCTTTTTTGTGGACTCTTGAAACACAAATTCCAAAAGTAATGTCATCACTTTGGGTGTTTTGATTTCAACAGGCACTTTATCACTGACATCAGATGCTGGCAGCCCAATGGGAGATTTATTAGTGTTTATCTGTAGGGAGATTGAATGTTACAGTGGCTTTGCCCTACTTCCTCCTGAACCTGTTAAGGCTGCCAAGAACTTCAATCACCTGTTTCCACATCCTGATTTTTCTGTGTCTTCCTATACCTTTCCTGAAGAGTCATTTTGGCTTTCCCCAGTTTCTTCAGACTTTGTTTCTCAGGTATGTAATGTTTTATCTCTCACCCTATTTCGTGAGACCCATGTCCTTCCTCACTTCATAAACATTCTTCCCAACCCCATTTGGTCCGTCCGTGTCATCCCCCTCCTCGTCTCCTGACATTTAGGTCCGTGCTGTTAGATAGCATTAGCATACTTCATACCCCACAAGTATTGAATCAATTTGTTCTTGCTTATGATGCAGACCATCATTATCTTATTAATCAAATATCCTGTCAGTATAACCTGTATCAATTTTCCCATCAACATCTTACCATCATGACTCTCTTGCAGTATCTTTCCACAATTAATCTCCTATCTGAAGCACTTGACAGAAATTTTGAGGGATTTTGTAGGGACATACTCTCCCTCCTTGTGTTCACATTGGTTCATCTGTTGTCTTTGGCTTTGCATGCATGGGTTCTATGTTGTTGGAGCCTTCTTGCTCAGGATTCAGTCTTATTGAGGGCCACTTCACATACGTCTTTTCTCCAGAATTTATGTACAGCCCCGGTTTTGTGGCATTTCATCTATGACACAGTCCCAGGTGACATTTGTCCAACAAGTCTATTCTTTCACCTCTGGTAGTCTGTTTGTCTCAGTTGGTGCCAACTGTGGTACCCAGTATGATTTCCTGTACTTCTCAATCCTTACCTGTCGCCCCCCCCTTATCTGGGAGCCACAGCTTGTTGTTTTCCTAGACAGTGTACATCAAGTTGCTAACAGTACTGGTGACTATCTGGTGGGCTCTGGTTCAGTATTAGTTTGACTTGTGCTCTTCTTCTATCACTGGTACCCTTGTGTCAAAGATGTTTAGGTTCTTCAAGTTTTGTTGGAATAATTCAAGATCCCATTTCTTGTTGCACCTTCCTTGTTTCCTGTATCTATTTCCTTTCCTCCACCTTGAGATCCCATATTTGTCAATATCTGTCAGAGGCAGTTCAGGACCTTCTCACTCAATAGGCTGTCAAACTTGTTCCTTATCAGTCACCTGGTTTTTACTCCCAACTATTTTTTGTTTCCAAGAAAACTGGTGACTGGAGGTATGTCACTGATTTGTCACACCCCATTTGCTTCATTCATCTTCCCCATTTCACCATGGAGAGCTATCTCACCCTCTGGTGGGCATTTTCTCCAGATTTTTGGATGACCAAGTTGAACATTGCCAGTTCTTACCAGCATATTCCTATCTCATCATGAACTTGTCTATAACAGTACCAGTTTTGCATCCAACCCTTCAGGCTTGCTTCTTCACTTATGTTTCCTGTCAGATGATCAGGGCTTTTGCACTTCATGTGCTAGAGCTGCATTCCCATTATTACATGAATCACGAGCTTCTGGCCCATTTCAAACTGGAGTTGGTCAGTCATAGTCATCATCTCCTTTAAGTGTTTGCTTAGTTGTGCTGGTTAATTAAATTGGATATGTCCTATCAAATACCTTGTTCATTTGGATGTCTTTTCCAGCACACTCTTCATTTGGGTATAAATCTCCTCTCTGACTTGTTCCATGGAATTGTTAGTTAACCATTCCTTGTCTGCTTTCAACATGCAAAGTTCTATTGCTTTCGGGGGTGTCGTCTCCATTGACACCACTAGACCCTCTAGATCATGCATATGTGCATTTCTTACAGTGGAATCTGCACAATTAGTGGAACTTTACTTGGAATCCCTTGGCTGTTTCTGTTACAGTCTTTTCTTCTATAGTGGACAATCTACTTTGGTGGTTAAACGAGACTCGTACATCAGCAGATGTTCCATTTTATTCTACCCGTCCATCTTTGCATCTGTTTACAGATGCATCACTTCATGGATGATGTGCTTAGGTTTATCACCAAGAAGCTTCAAGTCATTGGTCTATTCACAAGAGATCCTCGCGTATCAACATCCTTGAGCTTCTCATTTTTACGCTTTGGATCATTTTTTAATTCTAACTAGACATTATCTATTCATGATTCATTCCTAGATTTTAATGATGGTTGTATACATATCAGTCACCAAAATGGCATCTGGTTGAGATCCATCTGTTTTGGTAGGTATGTTGGACTTTCTCTATTGTGTCTGCTTGCAACACATTAATTTCATTGCATGTCATGTTCCAGATGCTTTCATTTTCATGAAGGACCATCTTTTCTACCCTAACCATTTTCTGGTGAATTTGCAGTTAGTGGGGTTTTTCTCTTGTCAATGCATTTTCCACAGCCCTCTTTTGGTTCCCAGTCCTCAAGCTTTGGTTGTTGATGCCTAAATCCATGATTGGCCCCACAAGTTCCAAAATGTTTATCCTCTTATCTAATTGCTACATCAGCTTATTTCCTTAATCTATAACATTCAGTGCCAGGTCCTACTGATAGTTCCATATAAGCCAACTTATTCATGGTTTCCTAATTTGCACAAACTTCAGTTATTCTCTCCTGTACCCCCAACCCTTATTACCTGTCTTCCTTCATCAACCCCAGTCACTGGTTCTTTTTCCTGCAGTTCACATTCTCAACTTTAAAACTGGGCTTTTGTCCAGTCTTTGAAAAGGAGATCAAGTTTCTCCCATCATGTAGCTTTTCATTTGACTCAGTCTGTTTGTCCTTGCTCCATGGAGGTGTATCAATAGTTTTGGGAAATCTTTCACACCTGGTCACTTTCTCAAGTATTTTCAACTGCTCCACCTACTGAAACTTGTGTGTCTGACATGGCTTTTCAGGCAGCCTTGTCCTATACCTTTCATATTTCCAATTACTGTAAAGTATTTTTTTGACCTGCCCTTATGATGTTAATCCATTCCTTCCAGGTTTGTTGCCCTCTCCAGTCACCTACACTTTTGGACCAGGATGTTAATACAGTCCTTCATTACCTTACTTTGTCTCCATTCAAACTTCTTGCCTAGTGTTCTATGTTCTGCCTTTTCCTTAAGGCGTCTTTCCTTCTCCGCTTTATCTATGGTCATCAAAGATCTGACTTGTTTATTATCGACATTACATGCACAGTTTACCACCATACATATCTTCTCCTTTATCTGAATTCTTCCTTTCATGGCCAGACAGTTATGGTGTTTTACTCGCAATCTGAGGGTCGTCGGTTTGAGTCTCCATCCCACCAAATGTGCTTGCCCTTTCAGCTGTGGGGGCATTACAATGTAAAAATCAGTCCCACTATTCACTGGTAAAAGAATACCCTAAGACCTTACAGTGGGTGGTGATGACTAGCTGTCTTCCCTCAAGTTTTTCACTGCTAAATTAGGGAAGAGTAGCACATGTAGTTTTGAGTAAAATTCAAAAGAAACCAATCCTTTATCCCCAAGCCCTTGGGAGCATATGAGGGTAATTCCTCTTATTTTTGCCAGTTTACCTTTTTGTTATTTGATTCATAAAGTCCTCATTATGGGCTTCCAATATGAAGTTGTTCAAAGTAACTTCTCATCAAATTCAATACTTTACCTTTTTCCTTGCTTCTCATTGTCATTAGTCATTGGAGGAAACCCTGCATATGAGCTATTGTACCACACCTAATACATTCATTTCCCATTATTTACACCATATCAGGATTTTGGTATGCTTGGGTTTTTGGCTGGCTGTTCTTCAAGCTTCAGTGCAACTCTAAGACTGTGTAAGTCTTTATTAATGCTTTCTTTTATTCCAGTGGCCCATCCTTCCTACCTTCATTACTTGGATCCTGCTCTGTGGTAAGTGATGCCAGTCAACATGGCTGTACAATTGGAAATCTGAACTGTACAGCCATGCTGACTGGCACTTTCCATTCCGTGGCTTAAAATTGCCCCACTGCTAGGATGGAGTGTTTCACAAGATTGTTTTAAGGTGAATAACCTTGTGATGTTGCTTCATAAACTTGCCCATTCTGAACCCTACCACCCGTGAACTTCACAGGAAGGCAGAAGGGGATAGCTGTAATCTCTGCCATACCTTAATTGAAATAAATAAAGATGGTCTGTTTTTCAAAATAGGATTTCACGAACACAAATTCCATTGCAATTCCATCAATTCTCCTACTGATTTTCTCCCTTTTTTTTTTAAGAGGTGTATAGGATTCGTTATTACTTACAATCTGTTAGAGTGGTTGACCATAGAGGCAGCTTGCTGAATGTGTTCCACAAAAACAAAAGACAATACACTACAGTACAGAGCACAGCAGTGGTACTCTGCTGGTACAGATGATGTGCTATCCTGTAGCATGCATTATACAATTACTACGAAGTGAGACGTTGAACTGCAGTTTACCTCTTCAAATGAGAGCCATCATCCTACTCCTGTGTGGATGTTGGTACCCTGCAGCTGGGTCACAGCAGAGTGTAAAGGTATCTGTTATTTTGTTACCTCTTGTGTAACTTTATCCTAGAGTGGTACTACTTCTCATATGATCCTGGTCAGTTTTGCTATTGAGGGGTAGTTTTTGTTTACATAGGCATCCTTTCAATACCAGATATCAGATTCCCACCTACAGATGTTCCTCAAATAACATATCGTACCCTGTGGTTGGAGTGATTCTAGATTCCCTCTAGTCTCTTCCTAACCCCACTTGAATGTCAGTTCCCAGCAACATGAGTTTTGGATTTAGTTAACTTACTGAGTAGGGTCCATTTCACCATGGGGCTCATCCTTTGTTACCCTTTTTTTTGCTTCATGTGATTAACTTGTGAACATCATTTTAAGGGTTTGAACACTTATTCTCCCTCTCATTTCTCTCTCATGTTAATATGATCCTATTCTTTTTCTGCCTTTTCCTCCAGACTTTACAGATGGGCATAGTGTATGACTGGTCAGAAGTGGTGCAGTTGCTCTTTTCAGGTCTGACTCTCTCATGTATGAAAGTATCCTTGTGCTCTTCTTCTATCACTGGCATCCTTGCGTCAAAGATGTTTAGGTTCTTCAAGTTTTGTTGGAATAATTCAAGATCCCATTTCTTGTTGCACCTTCCTTGTTTCCTGTATCCATTTCCTTTCCTCCACCTTGAGATCCCATATTTGTCAGTATCTGTCAGAGGCAGTTCAGGACCTTCTCACTCAATAGGCTGTCAAACTTGTTCCTTATCAGTCACCTGGTTTTTACTCCCAACTATTTTTTGTTTCCAAGAAAACTGGTGACTGGAAGTAGGTCACTTATTTGTCACACCCCAGTTGCTTCATTCATCTTCCCCATTTCACCATGGAGAGCTATCTCACCCTCTGGTGGGCATTTTCTCCAGATTTTTTGGATGACCAAGTTGAACATTGCCAGTTCTTACCAGCATATTCTTATCTCATCATGAACTTCCCACACTTTTCTGGTGCTTCCATCTGCCAAACTTCAAAGTGATAGTTCAGTAGAAGTGCACAGAGATAGTGAGTCACATGCATGATCTGAGTGTACTTACGGACCTTGTTGAAATCACTTGATTGTAATAGGGACAGCAGAATGCTTGTAGCATGAATAAAGAAAAGGTTTGTACACAGGAGTTAGCAGCTAATGAGAATACCTCATCTTGTTACCAGAGGGAAGCATCTCTCAGAAATACATTTTCAGAAAAGGAAAATTATAGGTTTTGTCACTTAGTAACAAAAATACTTTGATTATAAAAAAATAAAATTAGGTTTAACTATAAATATATGAGTTAATGTAATAAAGTGAAATATTGTTTTTAAAGTAATTGTGAGTAAATAAAAGTCATTTTTATTAACTTGAATGAGCTAAAAGTTTCCAGGTTATTCATTATTTAGATTGTAATGTGTGCGTGTGTGTGTGTATGTGTATATTAGCTGATTTAAATTTCTTACAGAAAATAAAGTACAAGTTACCCTTAAAGTGCACATAGTTTGTTTATTTTACAAGGATATGTAGGTTTAGTTATTTGTTTTGTTTTTAATGTTGATGATGTTATAGAATTTCTTATTTTTGATGTTGTATATTTATTTATGGTAGAAAAATTAAAAATGGTTAAAGTTACCTTTATTACTAATAGTTACATCAGATAAAGACTTGTTTAGATGTTTCAGCTGTCTACAGATAGTTGTAAAAACTGCTAAAAGTTAAATTTTTGCATGTGCAATTTTGTAAAATTAGTAAAAACATTTAAAACCAAGGCTACAGTTTTAAGATTTTGAATATAGTTAATTTTTTAGTGATTTTTTATGATGGTTACATAAAAAATATTTGTTTTACAAAAATAACTCCATAATATTCTTTGTTCATGTCAGTCGAATTAGGGCACAGATGATAGTGTAACATGTGGATCATTGTGATGTTGATATGTAATTCATTGAAGCCTGTAAATGAATCGTATCTAAATTTTTAAAACCATATTTTGTTTGAACAACTATTTAGGAAAATATGAAAGACATACCCCAACAGGAATGTAAAAGGTTAATTCGTCCTGAGTCAATGAACGTGACTTCTCTCAATCAGTATCCACTAACATCTGTGAACACAGTAAGTGCTAAAGTTTCATTTTTTACCCCTTTAACTACTGGTGGAATCAGTACAAACTCTGTCAGCTTTCAAATACATTTTCCCAAACTCTTCACAAACCAGATTGCATTTGGTCTGTGACTAGTTGTTACAGAGTCTATAATTTCAAATAGTCACGTAAAAAAACAGAAACAAATGTAACTTCAATGGTGTAATTAGTAATTTTATTTTTAAATCCACATTGAATGTATATTTGAAGTTTAGACTATCGAAAAATATTTTATGCTTGGTGCGTCTACTAAGTTATCAAGCAATAAAGAAAAATAGTTTATTACTTAATGCTGCAAAACGCTTTAATAATTTGAAAAAATATTAATAGCTGTTTGAAATATTAGGCACTATAAAATACACCTTGTCACCTATACAGATAAAACCCTTGTTTTCTGATGTTTTAATATGCTTTCTTTACTGATGAAACCATTTGTACATTAATTAATTTTGAACAGGTTGTTGTATATTTAATACTAATAATAGCAAAATTGCTATAGTTTTTCTTTTATACAGACCTGTTCAACCTGGGTTTAAAACATACTGTTGGAAACTAAAGTTTTGCTAATTTTATGTCATTTAAGAAAATATTTTGTAACAATATCTTGACCACACTACTTCGATGATTTTTAAAATTACATCTTTATCTTAAATACGTTTTTTTTTTATTTTTGTGTAAATGGACCTCGGTTGATATTGTTTTACTGTGTGCTCATGTATGTTGTTTCCTTTGGGTGATGTTCAGTGCAAAACTTCTCTTGCAATGTGTGAGAGCTGTATCAGTTGCTAGTATGACACAATGTGAAGCATGGTAAATCACCATGATTATTTTTCATGTAAAAATTGAAATTTGCTGTAACACAATTCTCATGTCTTTACAGAAACCTCTTGGAATTTCTTTTAATAGTGATATGTGTTAAGTCTGGTCTTACTCATGTTTTGATAGTGGCAGTAACTGTTCTACTAGTAAAACACAAGAATTATCTTTGGGTTTTGTCATGAAAGCCTTAATGCATTTGAAAATAAGTAATTTTTATGACTTCAACAGTGGATCTAACATATTCAGAGTTCTATAGTTACAGGAGATTGTTTTACTCTTCAAATATTTTACTCTGAATGATTGTGTAAAAGTATTGAATTATGTTATAGTACTATGCAATAACATTATTCAAGAAAATTAACGTAATGTCAGTAGGATAATGGCATATTTTTACGAGGTTTATGTTGTTCCATAAATGTATGATATAAAATGTTGAATGTAGAATAATCACCTACAAGTACTATAATTGTAAGAACTTATGAGAGGCTAAATAATAGTGTAACAGTGCATCATTTGCAGTGTATCTGCTACTCCAGTGCTGATAAGGCCTTTTGCACAAGACCAGAGTTCACTGGGTAAACTGAGAAACAATGAACGTAGTAATGGTTGTGATGTTATTTCCAGTTCTTGTTATTCTTCTAAAATATGCCTCCAGTATATTATTGTTACATCTCAATAACTTTCATTAGTTAAAAGTTATTTTATCCTATATATACACCATCTCACAGAAAATAACATTGCATGACAATATTACATTTCTATGTTGATTGTTATAAACTACTACAAAAAATAGGGCATATGGTATATTAAAGCCATGGTTTTATGTCCATATGCCTTTTAGTCTCCCCATAAACCAGTATTTTAATATTCCTTTGTTAAATTGGTGATTGCTCATTGTCAAGAAATTGGGAGGGAAAATATTTCAAGATAATTTATTTTGTAGAAGATTATGCTGTTAGTCACTTGAAACATTATCCTTAAAACTCGGTTTACACTTAAGTAGGTACTAACTGAAAGAGGGCAGAGAGAGTTTATTAGAAAATGTTACATGTTATTCTTTCAGTAATTTCTTGTAGTGACCATTTAATTTGTATGTCCAAAAAAGATGCAATATAAAACAAATCCTTGAGGATAAAAGTGTAAATAAAAAGGTAACCTAGCTGGTGAATTTCAATAAATTATCAAGATACTAAAAACAGCTGTATATGAAGGTTTTAAACATGTACATTGTTGAAGATAATTTAGGTCTAATCAAAATTTTCTGTGTTATAGCTGTGATATGACACCACTATTGTTATTAACCTGTTCAGTGTCGTAGACGAGATAACTCGTCCAAGCCGTTCAGTAACACAGTGCCACGGACGAGTTAATTCGTTCTCAGTAATACCTAACTTCAACGCTAGATATCAGCACCATAATGTATTTGACCTACATGCATATTGTTTCACTTTCGATCCAAAATGGCATCACGAAAAAGGTTACAAAATGAAGAAGCATTAGAGTTGTATTTTTAATTTGATTCAGAGTTTTTTGTCAGTAAAGTGTAACTTTATATCAATATGAAAAGTTTAAAATTTGTGAATCAGTGAGCTGATGATGAAATAGAGTAAATTACACCATCTGAATTCCTTCCAGTTTATTAAAGCTAATTCAAAATGAAACCTGGCTGCTAAATATTTTCCTCATGTATTCATCGAAATTCACATCTGGTGAGCATGTTGGCCAATCCATGCATTTGAAAACATTTTCATTGAGTAAGTTGCTGAACAATTATTTGTTGTGGCTGTTTGTAATATCCATCAGAATAAAGTTGCATCCATGGGCTTTTGCATATGACAGAACTAATGATTGTAAAACTGCACTCTTATACTGGGTATTGAACCCTGCCCTAACTGTTATATACATCCATTCCAACATCCATTTTGCCCCAAGAAACCTATACACATCTCATAATTGGTTGCAATACAGAGTGAAATTCGTCTTTGAATAAGATATCCACCCGTATGTTATTTAATCAGTCCATACATTCTTGACATTACTGAATATGGGTAGTTTTGTAATGTTGAAATAGATAAACCATGACATAGGCCATCTAGCATAAAAAACTAGCATTAAATAAACCTATTTCCAATATGATACATTATCTTCTCTAACATTCAGTGCTGCCCTCTGTGTGCAGTTTTTTCATGCATGATACAAGCCTTCTGCCTCTTCTGTTGCCAGTCACTCGCTTAGGTGTGTGTGTCTCGTGTAAATTAGCATGCGATAACCCTCCACCAATGAGAGTGCCACGATATGCATGTGACTCTATATTCAATTCTACAAGAATATCACTTCTTGTTTAGCAGTGCTTGTTTCTAGACGTTTAAAATTTTCTTTGTGTGCTTCGTCTTTGTAACTTAGTTATACTTCTGAAGTGGTCATTTTTGATTATACAACTGACATCTTTATTTTCAATTCACTTTCCAGTCTTTTTTCTGTCTTTTTCTCTCTCTTGAACATTTGTATTAATTTATTAAAACAAACCATCACTGTTTTGGTCTCTGGTCCCTCATCCTCTTGCCCTGGCTGTCACTGATTTCTGTCAGAATAGGCTCAACAAATACTTGTATGTTTATTCTCCCATTTGCCTTCTTCACTGGGTGATTTTGATCATCCATACTACTCCATGCCAATTTTTTCTTATTGCTCCTTACTAGCCAGTTCAGTGATAGTTTTCTTAATTTATCCAGTAACAGTTTACCCTTTCCTTATGTCTCCCTCTATATCCACCACTCAGCAACCTCGCGGTCATCAATACTTCATCCCATTCTTGCTGTCCTCTGCCTTCTTGCAGACCCAGCATGGCCAGGTGGGTTAAGACATTCGTCTTTTTCTCTCTCTTGAACATTTGTATTAATTTATTAAAACAAACCATTACTGTTTTGGTCTCTGGTCCCTCATCCTCTTGCCCTGGCTGTCACTGATTTCAGTCAGAATAGGCTCAACAAATACTTGTATGTTTATTCTCCCATTTGCCTTCTTCACTGGGTGATTTTGATCATTCATACTACTCCATGCCAATTTTTTCTTATTGCTTCTTACTAGCCAGTTCAGTGATAGTTTTCTTAATTTATCCAGTAACAGTTTACCCTTTCCTTATGTCTCCCTCTATATCCACCACTCAGCAACCTCGCGGTCATCAATACTTCATCCCATTCTTGCTGTCCTCTGCCTTCTTGCAGACCCAGCATGGCCAGGTGGGTTAAGACATTCGTCTTTTTCTCTCTCTTGAACATTTGTATTAATTTATTAAAACAAACCATTACTGTTTTGGTCTCTGGTCCCTCATCCTCTTGCCCTGGCTGTCACTGATTTCAGTCAGAATAGGCTCAACAAATACTTGTATGTTTATTCTCCCATTTGCCTTCTTCACTGGGTGATTTTGATCATTCATACTACTCCATGCCAATTTTTTCTTATTGCTTCTTACTAGCCAGTTCAGTGATAGTTTTCTTAATTTATCCAGTAACAGTTTACCCTTTCCTTATGTCTCCCTCTATATCCACCACTCAGCAACCTCGCGGTCATCAATACTTCATCCCATTCTTGCTGTCCTCTGCCTTCTTGCAGACCCAGCATGGCCAGGTGGGTTAAGACATTCGTCTCATAATCTGAGGGTTGTGGGTTCGAATCCCTGTTGCACCAAACATGTTCACCCTTTCAGCCATGGGGGTGCTATAATGTGACAGTCAATCCCACTATTTATTGGTAAAAGAGTAGCTCGAGAGTTGGTGGTGGGTGGTGATGACTACCTGCATTCCCTCTAGCCTTACACTGCTAAATTAGGGATGGCTAGTGCAGATAGCCCTTGAGTAGCTTTGCATGAAATTTAAAACAAACAAATAAACAAAACAAACTGTCTTCATGCTTGGTTTCCCAGCATTTATCTTTGTTTCTGGCTCAATTCATTTGTCTTTCCTCTATGGAAGTTTATCAACCTTAGATAGAATGTTTTCCACTGCTGGTCTCTGGGCTGAGGGTTTCTTGTATTGCTGTGCTTCTTACTTGGCTCTTTGAATGGAGAATTTTCTGTATCCTTGATTTCTGATTATCAGGGGCTTCCATACCTTCTGTTTTTCCACGTACTGTAAAGTATTTACCTCTCCCACACTTACCATGTTCTTCCCTCACACCAATCATCCTTCTAATATTGTGAGAAGAGGGAAGTACTGTACTGGAAGTTGTTATTTACCTATACTGAAAATATATTTCCGATAGTTACTTACATCTACTCGCACGTCACACCATTCCTCCCCCTTCAGGTGCTTCCATTTTTTGCCCAGACCTGAAGTGATTGTCCAGTAAAAGAGAACAGGAGTTACATGTGTAACAAGAGTTCATGGTGCACTCATTGGTGGAGGGTTGTTACACTGTAGTTTTCATGAGTAACACATTGGAATGAGTCATTTTCAGTGTAGGATTGGTAGAAAGCTAGTGGCATGTGTGATTTTTTTTTCTTTTAGATGGCAATACTGAACAAAATTAGCTATTTATGGTACCTACTAGGAAAACATTTCCACTGCAGGAAAATTATAACTTCTGTTTACTAATACATTGATTTATCATCCAATTGTTATTCTGAACTGTTGATTTAGTTTAGAACCCAAAGCTTGCAGGTTGCTTTGAGAACATATTATCAAGTAGTAGCTATATTTTGGTGTTGACAGCAAAAGTGTACCCCATCCAGGTCTCTTTTCAACTGTTGTGGTGGTCTGTAAAAGAATCTGCATCCTGCTAACCACTCTTTCTGCAGTGATGTGTTATGTCTTACCAGCCGTTAACAATCTGTTACCCATGGTGTCATGGTAACATTGAAGTGACTTTATTGAATATCATTATGGAGACCTTTACCCATCCTGCTTACGGATAATACCTTGTGTTTTCTTCACTCATAAGTACAGTTGAAATATAGTAGTTGTGATTTGTCATAGTTAGATTTTATACCCTCCAGTGTTTTGAGTAGCATATTCCACTTCACTGTACAGATACTGTGGAGCTCTTTAATAACCAGAAATTGTTTTTCTTTTCCAATGACAGTTTATTGCTTATGGATATTACTTAGATGTTGCACATGAGAAGTTGATAGTTTTTAGAAGCCGTATCATTCAACAGTTGATTCAAGTTGCGTGTTATTCTCATTGAGGTAATTTCATGGTTTTGGTTTCCTGGAGAAGATCATCCTAAAAGCCACTGTTTGTTTGTTTTTTCTTTATATTTATCTCTAATTAAAGTAGAGCTTGAGCTGTTAGGTCATGTACATTAGCAAAATGGTGCTTAAAAACTAGTCTGTGAACAATTAGGGGTATCTAACAGAATCAACTGACTGTTCACTACTTAAAACTAGCCACTCATCCATTCCTTCACATTCTGAAACCATATATCTCAGTATCTCATATAGATTCCTCTGTCATTACTACAAGACTTTGTCCTTGAATTCTACACTGAAGAAAGTTTACTTTCACCTGAAGACTGCCAACTCTTAATGACTCGAAAAGCTCTTTAGATCTAAAATTGTTCTACATTTTCACACTCAAACTTAATTGTTCTGTAATACATGTATACATATTTTAGTGAAAGTAATTACATTTTAAGGAAGTTAAGGTATAACTGCCTTAACTAGTGATATATTGTGAAACTATAATTTAGCTTGGCAAGCTGGTTACAGTAATTATATTGCTGTAAATTAATAACCTAACATCCACCTGCAATGCCCTCTACAATCCAGTACCTGTTTATGCTCTCATTCCTAACACGTGTCCGTCAACGGTCACTTTCAAACACTCTTTCTTAACCTGAAAATGACCTAGGAAGGTCGAAACATTGTTCTCTCCTTATCAGTAAAAGTGTTAATACCTAACACCATCTGTAATGAGATACATTATTGCTGTAAATGTTATGATGCAGCATTATTTGTTTGATTTGTTTTTGTCTCGGCTTGTTTTTTAGTTAAAATAACAAATTATATTTATAAGTTAATGTTCATATTTCTCAGAAGATGGAATAAGTTATTCTGCAATGTTCAAGCCTCGTAAATGAAATATTTTATTATATTAACTGTCTTCATCTTCAGTGTTAATCTTGACCTTGCTTTATTTGAAAATATGTTCTAACATTTTTTTTTATTAGTACATTTTGTTTTCTCCTTAAATTGTTAATATGATTCTCCAGCTGTTCATGTTTTATTTTCTGTGTATAAAAGGTACTAAAAGTTTGCACTTGGAATTTTTTGTCATTTTGTTTTCTGTTTCAGGTTGTGTGGAATCCAAACTTGAAGTCTCACTTGTGGCTGCTGTCAGCTGGCCAAGCTGGACTAGTTCGGATCACTTGTCTCTCTGGATTGCATGCCCCTTCAGCTAGTACCATAATTTCCAAGATAGAAACAGAAAATAGTTGATAGATTTATGTTTGTGTAGTGAGGCGTTTACATTGTGCATCCATACTTGTACGTGAAGTTAAGGTAAATACATTTGTGCTATTTTTAGCCAGTCTCTTAATATTTTATGCATTCAAACTCTGATTTCAGACAAACTTCATCAGTATATGTACATCTTAAAACTCCTTGCATCCATTATTATAAAAAGCCTATTCATCTAACAATGATTAGAATAACTTTTGTGACCTCATCTGAAACATGTGGCCTGACTAAAATCAAACTTATCCTGGGAACTTGTCTTCAGACATAGTGTCAGCTGAAAAGAAACCGTATATTTCAAATAATTATAATTTGAATCTTATGTCATCACTTGATGACTCGTACCTTGGACCTCAGCCAAATGTTACTTTTTATTGACTTGATTTAAATCATTCTATTATCTTTCAATTAACTTTATTCAAACCTTTTTTGGGGTATTTAGTATTTTAAAAATATTGTGGTAAAATTAAAACATTAATTCCTTATTCACAAGCACCTGCTTTGGCTTGTGTTTTAAGTTATGCTTGTTTTTTTTTATTAGGAGAAAATGTTAAACTTTGGGGAGAAACTTTTAATTGCTTGTATAGTTTATTTTGGGGGGGGGTCAGTGGATGCTGAGAAGGATGATACAGAAGAAAAAATAATTAATGCAGAAAGTACCTTGAAGAATTTATTTTTCGTCTACTGTATGATCATAAACCTTGTTGTGAAAATTAAGATTTAAGGAAATTAGTATATCATATGTTGATGTTTCTAGTAATGCTTGTTCATTCGTATTAAGAGGGAAGGCTACCCACATTCGTGGGTATTAGACGTTTGTTGACTGTTGACGTACATAGCCTGGGTTTAAATTTCCCAATGTATTCAACAGTATTCTTTTCTGATAGGCTGTTATATGATAGTTGTACATATCATGTCAAAAATAAAATCTTTATATGCTTTGTGAAATTACACTTCAATTAATTAACTAAGATATTTAAGCAAATTTTGAAAATCTACAAAATGTATTGAAATACAAAATTTTTATTCTTTCTACTCATTGTTATCTTGATAAGTGTTTGTTTTAGAAAGTGAAAATTCTGTTTCAGGTTCTAAAGAAAACAAATCTTATTTGATATTAACTTGCTCTTAAATTTCTTTGAACTCATTTATTAAATCAACTAACCTGATACACAGAAGTTGAGCATCTTTCAGTTACCACAGTAATGTTTGAGTGACCAGTTGTTCATTTTATTTTTGTACAGCCTGATGTCTTTTCCCCTAAACTCCTCACTTATTCATATAGGTTTTGTATAACTATTTTCAGTATTGGTTTGAATCGTGCCATCAGTTTGTGCTTCAAAAAATGAACTTACGTTTAACTCGGTGGCATGACAGGTTGTAAGATCTTCCGAACATTTAAAACAGTGTTTGTGATATTTAAAAAAAATCTGTTTATATTGGACTTCATGATATAAGGGTTTGTTTCTAGTGAGAGTTGTTCATTTTCCCACTAAATTAATTTCACAGGTGGGTTTGTAAAGTATGCTAAACATGTATAACAGAAGACTTTGGTAATGCAAGCGAGATTTCTAAACAACAATATTAAAAAAAAGAGAAAAATTGTGAGACAAATTAGTTTAAGAAGAAGTTCAAAAATTATTTTACATCAAACAGTCTAGTTGTACCAAAGTATTTCTGAGTGAAAATGTAGAATATTTCGTAGTTCAGAGTAGGAACTACACAGTTATCTAACATGTGGCTTAACCTGTCTTGCACTCATAAACATGTGAATTGTAAATTTTGTAGACAGCTTTATATAATTAATTTAAATTACTGTTTCTTTTGTTTTTACTGTATTTCTAGACTCAATAGCCCTAAATACCCTTAGCTTTCAATTCAGGACTTGGAAAGGGAGTTACTTATTACAACATAGCATGATACTTAAAATTATATGTCTTCAGCAGCCCAGCTTGAGAGCTTGTAAATTTGAATATTTAGTTCATTCCTTGCATTGAGCACAACATAGATGGCCCATTGTTCAGTTTTGCACTTGAACAAATGTAGCATGTAGCTGCTACATAGTTTTAGCATACCTTTCATTATTCTAATGGCAACAGGTTTGAGAAACATTTAAGATCAAGATACCTGTTGAAAGCTGTGAAATTAGTGGTACATCTTCAATAAAAACCTGAACATACTTTTTCAAAGAATATCTATTCTATGATTATTTTCCATTCAGTAAATTCATTTTTCTACAAACATGGGTAGGTAGGTAGGTATTTCTTTTGTTGGAAAGACTACTGCAATATGATGTGTAATGTAGATTTCCTTTTCTTATTGTATTGTGCACTGTACATAATGTAAATAAACGTTTTTTTTATCATATGAAAATTTAAAGTTTTGCATACATACAAAATTAAGTTCCACTTAAATTCAAACAAAATCAACTCTGAAATACTTTGTTGTTAAACCTAGTAATGAAGTTGTGTGTCACTTTTTCCTAATACTGGATTTTTTTGGTTGTATATTTGTCATTAAAATCTAATTTTGTTTGAAGATGCAAATTAAGTAAAGTGCATATATATCTATAATTGAATTTCATTACCTTTGTAATTATTGTGCTGTATACAAATAGCTTCAAATCTGAAGGGAAAACTAAAGTGTTATCACAGTTAATAAGACTGTCATATTGAAAAACTGTATATGATTTGAAAAGAGTTGTATTAAAAAAACATTTCTTTCCGATATGCAGGCTTATGTTTAGTCTCTGAGATTAATTTCACTGAACTCAGTGCTATGGATGTTCAGAATCTTGCTATCCATGCTTCCAAAGAATTCTGATCAATCCTATGACATCTTTATATTTTCTGTGGTATCATTTAACGACTTCGTGCTCGGAATGACTTGGATAACCTCAAAAAAAAATACAGCTTACATTTATTTTGTAATAATTGTTTCAAATAACAATTTTGTTTTTAAAAAGCATAATTGAATTGCTTTGAAATTTTCATAAATAATTGAGCAGTCTAGTTGTTTTGTCTCTCAAACTTAGTTCGAACTTGTTTTGTGTGTTTGTCTACAATCGTTCATTTCTGTTCTTTCGTTCAGTTTCTTCTTAATCTGAAGTAAGAAAAAAAAGATTATTTTATCCCTCTAAAATGTACATCTAAGAAGATAAATCTATCAGTATCTACATTTAGAAATTTTCATAGGCCCTTTTTTAAAAAAAAATTCCTGTGTCCATTTTTAAGTGCTACCTATTGTAAAGACTTGATAATTGTATTTATCTGATGTCACATCAGATGCAACAAGATTAACACTGCAAATGATGTTCAGATGTCTGTGTGTGTAATAATATTTTTCAGAAATAAAAACCTTTTTTCAGGTTTCTGTACAATATCTGAGAAAACATAATGCTTTTCTGTTTGTTATATAAGCATCCAAGTTCAATAACATAACATTGTGCATTTTTCACATTACACACACATTAACAGAAAACTGATATTTTGACAGATGCCTGAAGTATAATAGTGGAAGGTGTGTTGTGCGGTTAAAACTGTGAAATTAAAGCGATTAATGAATCATATCATAGAAACTGTTAAATATTTTAAACACCAGGGGGGCAATTTTGGCATTAATGTTAAAATTTGCCAATCAACAAAAACTGCTAATAGTTGTAATAATTAAATGTGCAATTTAAACTGTGTTCATCCATCCACAGGTAATATGAAACTTTAGAAAATATACAAAAAAATTTGTATTTGTAGTGGAAGGATTTTATATCGGACATACAGCATCCATTTCAGTCTTCAGACATTTAACTGTACACTGAGTTGCATTTTTTACTTGATCAGTATATAATTTTATCTACAGCAAATGATGCACTGTGCACCTTTTCATCAAAGTCACTTATGCTTTCGTATACTTCACCACATTTGTTTTTTGTGAATCTATTTGAAGAAAATGTTCCCAGTGCTCAAACTCCACAGTTTTGTGGTTTGTTCACATTGTTTGTGTACTCTTAAAAAGTTATAGTTTATACAATGATTAATAGAATATGAAATAATTCTCTATATTTGTTGTAATTAGTAGAGTATTCAGTTTTAACAACAGTTATAGCTATTTGCCTGAAGAACTAGTTGTTTTTTTTACACATTGAAGCATTCAGTCTCTGTCTGTATGGTTGTATGTTAACATTAAATGAATCATACTAAAGAAATGACTTTTCTAAAAACAAAGTATTGCAGAACATTAACTAGTTCTGCAGATCGGAAATAAAAAATTCTTTATATTTGATAGTACTGTAGTTTTGTCTTGTAATATGAATACATACAGTAAAATGTATCTACTTTTATGTGAAGTTTAACTGTAAGGATGCTTTGTTACATTCTTATGTGTTGTTGACTTTTGTCTCTCATCTTGACACTTGTGTCTAATGAGCATAGTTTAGGTTCGTTAGTCTATTTAATAAGTGTAACATGATATAACTTTGCAGTGAAGAGTTCCCTCAACTTTGATTTATAAATGCACTATTAGCATGTTGTTTTGTTCCTCCCTCATTTGTCTTGTACCCACTTTTCCTTGATGCTACACTTCCAATTTTCTTACTCGGTAACTGTTTATATGAGATGATCAAATCGTAACTCTGCACAGAAATGAACTATCAAAATGTAGATTTGAAAGAAGCACGTTTTATAGGTCCTATCAACCTTAAGAAAAGGTAAACATCTGAATATAGCTTATTATTTCATCCTTCTTAAAATCCATAATTAACAAAAGTTACTAGTGTGTTATTTTCTTTTCATTAAAACTTGTTCTCTGCAGGGTGTTTTAGCAGAGATTTCGTGTATGTGTGTGAAACTGGAATATTCATTTGAAGCTTGTATTATATTATTCATCAGCTATCTTAATGTTTTCACTGTATTTCATGGAAATATCATGTACTTCTTTTTTGATAAGCACCAGAAAAAATACACATTTAATTTATTTTTCGTAAATACTTTCTAATTGCTTGATAATAAATTTGTCAAAAAATGAGTGTCTGGTTCAATTCCTCCTTCAAACTGTGTGATGTACTCCTTGAAAATCTCATCAGTTCGAAGTAATTGATTAATGAATATAAAAACAAAGGCCACTGTGTTTCACTTTTCTTGCTACATTACAGCATATCGTATCTATTGTGTTTTCAGTACTGAATAATGTTTAGTGAACACCTGTTGGACACAGTGATCAAAGTGTTTATCCGAGTGACATTTGGCATATTTTGAGAATGTGCTTGACATTGTAGACCTTGGAGCCATCTGTGCTTGTACCACTAAATATTCCCTACTCTTTTAAGTTGGAGTTGTGTTATAACAATGACAGTCAGTCCCTTATCGTGGGTGGTTGGTTAATGCTTACTTACCAGTTGAAGTTGTGTTATAACAATGACAGTCATTCCCTTACCTAAGTAGTAAGTTAATTCTTGCTGCCTGACTTCCCCTCTGGTTAATAGATCAAAATTAGAGACAGCAGCTTTGCCATAAATACAATACATTTTATACCCGTTTACCTTCAGTGTTTTGATACGTTTAATGTTGCTGATTGGTACCATTTCATGAAGTATCACTACCAAAACATTGTAATTTTAATAAATCTAACACAACATTACTTATATGCTTGCAATGTGGCATTCAGTACGTTCTTGTTAAACTGTTTTAAAATCATAATTTATCTCTGCTGTTATATGGTTTAAATAACCTTAGTTTTTTTTACTGATAATTCAAAAACTATTACCTTATATGGGAAAGAAGCTATTTCAGTAACGTGATGTAGCGACTCTGGACAGTATTAAAAATGTTTTTCTCAAAATACACAGAGGCATTAAAAAATGCAACAATATACATACAGTTAAATAATTTTAATACGTTAGGTTAAACGCAAGTTTTGAATGTACATATGTCTTTGCACGACACAATATTCAAATTTTGATTAGAAACTGTACACAAACAGTTTAATCAGGATTTCAACATTCAGAACACTAATAAATAGTATGTCGTCCATTCGCCCCATTGTGTTTTTAATGCCGCTCAGTATATTTCAGTAATAAGATTTAGCAATTCTGGACAATATTAAGAATGTTTATTTTCTCCAATACATAACTATATACAATCACACATGTACTACAGTTTTAAAAAAAGAGCCTACAGTATGTTTTGATTCACTTTCTTTTGAAACGTTTATGTGAAATTAGAAATTATGATCAGTGGAAACAGTTTTAAAGATAAATATTCTAAAATTCAGTATACTTAAGAATACAAAGTTTTGTGAAAATGTAATTGTAAACAAGAAATCAATTTCTTTCTCCATCTGATAAATTTAAATGCGTGCTTACGTTTATAAAGAAAACTGAAATGGATTTTTTATATTCAAAACCAATAAAATACAGAAAGAAAAACTTTCAAGGAACAACAAACTTTCGTTATGTATTCCTCTCCATAAAGTAAAATATTGCTTTCTTTACTGTACATTCTATGTAGATAAAACATCACATTAAAAATACAACATATTTATTCTGTAAATATGGCTTGACATTCCAACAAAACGCAACAGAAATATTTATTAATAAATACTTGTCGCACTGGTAAACACCTGAACAAAATTTGCCTTTTTTACTGATTACAACTGTAAAATGCCAGTGATGGTTTTGGAATTAAAACATAAGCAAATACAGTGTTATATCTTTATTATCACAGCTAACACTATTAACAGATGTAGTAATACCACTACCATTTTCCCTGATGTTGCAACATTCTACATGATATATTAAAAAATTATAAAATACAACGTGCACTAAATATTTTAGTAGAATTTTGTTTTCTCATTTATAAATGTTACAATGTTATTAAACAAACTGAAGCCAATGTTTTATAATTTCTATCATTTTGTTGTACTGGATATGCGTTATAGAGAACATATAGGTGAACTTACAAGTCATGTTTCTATTTAATTTGTGCTTAATTCAAAACATCTACTTAATTTGCAAGCAATAACATATTCCACTTACATTTTCCATGAGCTTCATTAAACCTTATTGACTATGATGTTAATAATTTTCCATCAAGTTTTTAAAATTTCAATTATGCTAGTGGTTATTGCTTTGCAGTGTAGATTCAGGATTAATCTAATTTCCAAAGTCAGCAGGAAGATGCATAATGTTACCACAAAATACCAAATTGATGGTTAAATGTGATCTAAATTTGTCATAGATTGTAAGTTATGTTTCATGCAGTTATTCCTTAGATCATGCATTTCGTGTCAAATTTTCATGAAATTTGTTCACCTTTTGTGTGTGCTTTTTATCACGATTTCAAATATTTTTATACCAGATTGTTTTCATTAATATATTATTCTGAATCATTAGCTTTGATCTATATATTTGACTTATTTCTTGCCAAAAGTGTTTAATTACGTTATTCATAAGATTACGTCTTTCTCATAAAGTTAAAATTCATTTCCAAGTTTAAGATACAGATATTTTTTAAGTTTGTGATACTGGGCTACAAAGATATTCACCAATTAATTTTATTACTCATAATTGCTTGTTCATTTTTCAGCTTTTGAGGCCTACAATACAAACAAATTATACATTAACTATGTATGCGAATTCACAAAAATTGACTAAAATTTTGTAATAAATGGTTTACGTTAACTGGTCCCAACTATTAATATTCTGTATCAATACTACTTGATAATAACGACAAGAAAGTTGGGGCCATGGGAAATAATTGTTAATTACAAGAGCTTTGTTTAATTTCCAAGAATAACACCACTTTGGGAAGCAAATATAGCAATGGCTAGCTGATTACATATTTAATTATTGAATGCAAGTAAAATTTTAATTAAACTGTTATCAACATTTAATAAAAGGATTTTGTGGGTCAGAAATCAGGATGTGTTATAAGCCAACCGAAGGAAGGCCTAAAGGGAAAACTCTGATTTCTCCTACATTCTTGTTATAACAGTAAACCGTATTCACTTAAAATCTCAATCATAACCTCCAAGACAAATAATTTTTTTTTATATCTACACTTTATCAAATACAGTATAGGTACAACATACATGTACAATGAGTAACGGTAAACTAAAGACAAATGAGAAATGTTAATTTTTAAAAAATGCTTATTTAACTTACATTTAAATCATGTAATAATAGTATCTCTTTCAGGGCCATTTCAATGTTTTTCTTTAACGTACGTTATAGAAGTTATGCATTTAGTTATTCTTCATTTTAACATTACTGGTGTTCAGATTTAAGAGATAACCATGAAAACTCAGTTCTGTTAAGTACTCAAATGTGATGTTGCATGTCATTGGTATAAAAATGGGCAGCTAGTAACTCCCATATTAACTGTATTCCAATCTTCATGGGGTTTTTTTTCTTTTATGACCACGATCTTAAGAGCCACAAGCACAAGCTTAATGAAATGGTTAAATAATTTAAAAACTTGATACTTATGTATTGGTCAGTGATCTCTGAAGAATGTGTGGAAACACATCAGAACACCCCCACTATCATGTGTGAGCATGTTCTCTACCCAACAATTTCATCAAAAGTTCCATTCGTGAATGTTTATGTTTGCTACACACAGCAATAAAGTTGATAAGTTCTTTTCATCCTAGGTACCTATTATTCAGGATCATTCACTTGTGATATTGCAAGCACTTTTTTTTCATGGGAAATATATTTAAAGATCAAACTTTATATACAGATATTTGTTTTTTAAAGAAAATGACCAACACTGATGTAGCAGTTCATGTTTTCTAATGGATGACATTTTAAAATTTTGTATATATAATCCTATACTCTCTGAAACTGAAAGTCCTAGTTAGAAGGTTATTTGTTTAAATGGTAAAACACTTCCCTAAATTTATCATTATAGCTAAACAGTTGTTCATAAACCTTTAACACATTTTTTTTAGGAGAACATGCAGATAACTAATTATCTGTTGGACACATTTTACAGAAGTTCGTCACTGAATAAAGTTTAAGTTCGTCTTGTGTTGTGTCCTGTTTCTTTCATTCTTCAAACTCTTATGATAATATATTCTGTCAAATTTCCTTTTACTCTGCTAAACCTGCCTGATTACCCTTAGAGGTAACATTCTTTTCTCAGCTTTGTACACAGAAATACTTTATAAGAAAATTTAGGACATAAAATTGTATAATTTTAATTCTTTCCAATCTTTGTTCGTTTAAATAGAATGGAAAACATGTTTTTACATTAGTTATTCTACAAAACATTCAAGGTCATTCATTGGTTGTTACAATATAGATAACATTTTTTAAATATGAAAATTTATTTTACCAAGACAAAACGTTATTGGGATTTATAACCATCATTAATGATGATTGAAAAGTGCTTAAAATGATACTGTTACTTTCAAACAGGAAGATTCTAACTACATTATCTAACTTAATATTCAAAACTAAATACACAAACTTTTTGTTTTATTTTACTAATGAGAGTTACATTCATTTATTATTAATGAAAGTTCACTTATGCAAAACGACTGACACTCTTTTGAAAAATTATGCCAATGGAAAATAACATCAACCTATTTGATTATTTTTTTGCACATATACCTACAAAATATGTATTACGTTCTGTAACAAAATTCTACACCACTTTTAAAAAATATGCAAAATCTCAAAATAAATTATCTCTAGCACAAAAAAAACTTTAAAATTCCTATAAATAAAAAAATTGAACACTTAATATTTATTTTAAACTAGGACACCCTTTTGAAGACATGAAAGTGTAAATACATTAAGTAGTAATTAACATCAATGAATGATCCTAAAGATAATCAAATGATTAATTTCATTGTGACAATGATCTTTTCATAGCAACCAAATGTACATACAGATCAGCAACACACCCTGGTGTTTAAGAATTAAAAGAAAAAAAAGCTTCATGATTTCTATGCGAATATTTCCTTGTTTTTCCCTTTCTCGTACGCGTTATCTTTTGACCCCTTACTATCACCTACAACGTAACTTCCTTCATCTTTTTTTTTCATCCGGTAGACAATGAACATAACCATGAGAATGGTACACATTAGTGCTATGACCGCACCTCCAATTACAGCTAGAACAAAGTTGAAAGATCTATTTTAGCGATATTATAATCTTAAGGTATTATTTAATGCAAGATTGAAAAACACATTCATCTGAAAAAGTTCTTCAGCTAAAGATTTCAAATAAATGCTTCATAATACTTGCCTTACAAAAAATGTAAAATCAGAATGTCATCTAATTATTATACTTTACATGTTTACACATTCTATTATCTTTACAACATTCATTAAAAAATTACATTTCTCAGTAATAGTAATAAAGCTATAAAATATTTACTGAAAACAAAGTTTTATGGATCAAAATCAATTTGATTCTAAGTAAATTAAGTTAATACTAAAGATGTGATTGATTTAACAAAATAAATATTAATTTAAAAAGTTATGTTTAACTATGTTTATTACTATTAGAAAATATTTTAACATTTCTGCTTATTTGATTCCTTATAATTATTAACTTATTTTTTTTAATAATTTAAATAATTATTTAATAATTATATTTACTCAAAGATAAAATTACTTAGTAACTGTTTATTTTACACTGCAAGATTTTGTTACTAATCTTTGGTAGGTAAAATGTGTTTAAATCTATCTTTAAAAAAACCAGTGTAAATATCAAATTTAGAGCCAATTTGATTTTTTTGTTATGATACAATTTGATGAAATGACTCTTGCCAACAGCTACACCTAAACCTTTAGGTAGTATTATATGGGATCCTGTATCATAAAAACAATTTTGTAATGTGTAAAAGTTCTATTAAATGTATTCTGTAATTAATCTATATGATTTAGTTACTAATTAAATTCACTTAAAACATTCCATTAAGGAATATTTCGTAAATAATTATGCCTGTCATAAGATTCAACCATTAGGCCTAATATGATTCTATATCTAGTCCCTTAGGGATTTTGAAAAGGTAATAATAGTACTCTAACAAAACTGTATATCACACATTGTACTGTACACGATACAAATTGCTCAATTCAAACCTCTCCAAGCCAGCTGGGATTCAGAAATATAGTAATAATTGAAACACTATTTATATAGATCATTTATTACAACAAGAAATTGTAAGTTGTGAATGCCTTTCACAAACTGGCAAAGCATGATTATAATAAGGCCTAATGGTAATATTTTATGACAGGCGTAATTAATTATAATTACACTTTGCCAAGTGTGTAAAAGCATTCACAATCCAATAACTGTTGGTGTAATTAACAGCACAAAAATTCAGGATGCTAAGAAACCCACTGGAAGTAAAAATGTATTCTAAAGATGGCTGATATGGATATTAAAACTTTAATTAAAATAAAGTACAGAACAATGTTTCACCTGAGAAGGTCGCCTTCAGGTTCACAAAGAAAGTTTACAAAAACCATATCATAGCATAAAATAATAATTATAATACACAGCATAAAAAATTAGTTTTCCAGTCACTTCTGTGTTTGTTGTATTGTAGCTGGCCTGAAGAGCTCTAGGTTGAGCAGAATGCATTGTTAGCTGTGGATATGATGGAAGTGGTATGGTTGTAGAACTACTATTATACACTTTTGTAATTCTTGAACGCCCCTAACGAACTTAATATAGCATTCAGTGTTTAAATTAGGTCTAATTCTAACGTCTTGTGACAGGCATAATTGCATAATTAATTATGGCCATGTTTTGTCAGCTTTTAAAGGTGTTCACATCCTAATAGTCATTTATAAATGTTGAGAAAATGTAAATACTAAGTCTTAACAATCATCTAAGGTTTCTTTCTAATTACTTCTTCCACGTTTTAGTACTAGAAACAAATTTCCAGTGGTTTGAATGGGTAACAAAAAATAATAATAATTCAAGTGTGACATTGTTTTCTCTAATGCAGGCAAAACCATCTCCAAACATTATCACTCATAAAATGGATTCTTCATATTCATATTTAAATTCTGCTACTAATAGGAGAAATAATACAAGACTTACAAGCTAATATTCCAGGTTGTGCAAAGAATGAAGAACTAGTTTCCTCCTGCATGTGCCCCAAGATGTGGATATTATTATCTTCCCAGCTTTCATCTGGACTTTCCTTACCCCTAGGTCCAGGGGGAGCATTATTTGTTTTTCTTATTGCAGGATCAGATTTTGTTGGTTTTAAGGTGTCAGGGATGTGATTTTTATGATCTGGCTGTGTTGTTGTTGTTGTTGTAACCTTGATCATTGGCTAGAATTTTAAACAGCAATAAAAAATATAAAGAAAATGTTCTTGGAATATTTATACACTTAATTAAGCTTGTTTATGTACAGAACTACACACTTTCAATGTAAAAGGTATCAACACAGCTTCTGTGCTTCAACTAAAGCATGCATTTACTGAATTAAATACTAGTAAGATCTATGTTGTTTAAAATTCACATATTTTTTACTGGTTTTACACAGGAAAACTTGTGTTTTGTTCATAACATTTCACCAGGTTTATCTGGCATCATCAGGAAGGATACAAAAAATTTTGGCTAACTGTAATTAATTTTATAAAGGTTACACATATTATAAGGTTAACTGTACAAATAAAATCATAAGTTCCAATATCAGTTATTTCAAAAACGAGATTGACAGCCTAAAATTTCATTTCTTTGTTCAAAATTTTACTCTCTGCACATTTATAAAGTACCTTCCTTTGAAAATGTGCCCCAAATTTACACAGAAAATAATTCAGATTACATCCCTGTTTGTTTTTTACCATTCATCCCCAATGTATCTTGTACTACCAAAATGTGGTTAAAACCAATTATAAAGTATAAAAAATTCACATTAAGTATAATTTACATTTTTACCTGAAAATTAAATTAGGTCAACCACTATCTAAAAGGTATGTGGTTAATGATACCATGTAACACAAATATTGTTCCTGAATATTATGTGTTATTTCTTAATACTTATGTTGTAAAACAACAGAAAATGGCCATTATTATTCCCTTCAAACTTTGCTTTTGTGACCTGGATAATAAAATTTAGAAACTAACCTATTTTCTGTGTAAAAATGGGCAAATTTGCACATTTGTATTTCATTAGGTCTGAATAAAACAACATATGAATCAAGATTTATATGTATTTATACTAAGAGTTATACAAACTGTTTAGAAGTGAGTAGTTTTAGATTTGCGACTGTAACATAAATCACTTTACGTATCAGCCCCCAAATATAGTCTCCCATCATGTTTTTCGTTA